>NW_027021252.1:515291-658161 GCF_036884655.1 Musa acuminata AAA Group | reverse complement strand
CAACTAGTGCATTTAATACTTTATCCACAGGGGATCCTGGCATTTTTTCTACATTGTCACTCTAACTACAGCGAACAAGGCTTCTCTCCAGGGGTGGGCAATAAATCTATTAAGTAGGAATGCTGGTATCTCTAAGACCGAACTAGTTCCTATTGAATCAAACTAACGACGCCGTTACTAACCGGGAATACAAACCAATAAAAGAAGGAATGGAACAGGTCAGGGCAAGACTGATACTGATGCTCCTCAGAATCAAACCAGCGCATCTAAGACTTCAACCCGAGCTAACCAGGCTGATCTAAGGCATACCAAGAATGGAGCGAGCAACAACCAGACTTTAACTAGATCCGACCAGACTGATACCAATGCCTCTAAGCCTTACCCAGTAGTAGCTTGTATCTTCTAACCGTACCTTCCCTGCCCGTTAGGGTACTACTTCAGACTGAAACCACTACTCACTGGTGCCGGGTAGAATGTAACGAGTGAGGGAAGGAATGAACCTCAGTAATATAAGAATAGAGTTTACTTACCGCCGAGCCCAGCCCTGTTGCATCAGTAGAGTAGTAAAGAGTACAGAGCCATAACTGTATTAGATGCCTGTTGCCATGGGTATAGTAGCCGGAGTTGGTATTAAGTATGTATTAGATAAGATAAGGTATGATCCAGCGGATTCTAATCTAAGAAACAGTAGTATCGCCCATGTGTTTAGTTAAGGGGTCAGGGTTGTTTACTTACTTGTACAAGGCTCGGGTAGTTGTTTCATGAAGTTACTAGGCTATAGGGTAGTTGACAGAGGAGTGGTGGTCAAGAAAGAGTACAGGGGTGGTTCGGGTGTTAGCTAAAGTCTAGTCCAAGTAGGAGTCCCGTTTCATCAGTAGCTGAGGCTGCCAATATAGTAATTGAACTCGGTAGTCCATAAGTAGGAATTACAGAATTAGTTTCAAGAGGCAGATGTTTTACTTGCAGAGTTGAGGTCGGGTCAGCTGGAAGCAGTTAAGTGACTTGAGAGGTGAGCTAGTAAGGGGTAGTCTAGTAGTAAGCCTTAAGTCAGTGAGTAAGCCTACCGATTGCCCGAAGTGAGTTACTGGGCTAGGTTGGAAGGAAAGATAAGAGAGGGCCGAAACAGGAGTGGTTAGTTGAAAGAGCAAGATCAGAGGAAAGAGAAGAGGATAGAGAGTCAAGGGAAGCTAGTAGTTTCTTTCTAAAGAAAAGAGAGAGGCAAGATCAGAGGAGAGATTCTCCATTTGCAATGAGCCAAGTAACTACTAGACGCCAAGGGCCAAGCAACTACTAGTGTGATGCGGCAGAGTCAAAGATGTTTCTGTTTTCCCGGGATTTTCGATAGCAACAAGATTTCCCTTAATAGATCATAAAAAAAGACAGAAAAGTTGACAAAACACGGGATTTTTGATAGCGAAGTCATTTCCGCTAATAGATGTCCCATTTCTCATGATCATTTCACGTTTTCCCGGGATTTTTAATAGCAAACGAGTTTTCCCTCCTAGACCATAAGATGGATCATCCACTTTTGCGTTTTCTCGGGATTTTAGATAGCCACGTCTACTTTGCCAGTACTACGGGTGGGTTTCAAGGAGCAGTAGGCTTAGTCTCTTCCTCCCCTCGGGCTACTAATACTGTTAGGGCTCTTATCTCATCTACTTATCCTCTTCTCTTGTCTAGAGACTTTAGACCATAATTGATATACACTATAATAGCTTGATTTCACATCTTTATCTGTTTGATGGGAAATTCCACATGAAGATAACTATCGGCTGTTCTAGTTCCTTTCTTCCTATAAGATTTAGCCTCTTGCTCTGCTCTGTAAACAATACCTTAATTCTTATCCTCTAACTCTGTTCCTTGGTGACAGATGATATAACTCTGTTCCTTGGTGACAGATGATACCTTACCCACCTGGTGCTCTTTCTACAAATACAGATGAAAACAGAGCTGCTTTCTAATCTACCTCTCCTCTAACTCTTCACTCTGTCTCTTTGAACTCAACTTAGTTTAGTTAGTGCTTCTCCCTCGCATCAAACCGACCCAAACTTGTATGTAAACTACCTTCGCCTCAAAGCCGATACTTTCTTCTTTTCTTTATAATATCATATAATAAGTGGGCGAATCCAGCTAATGATCCTTTTCTTTCTTTCCTATCCTATGCCTCTGATCTTTCTCCTCTCCTATATTCCTAAACTCTTTTTCCTGTACCGATTACCATAGTGCTATCTCGTACCTGAGAAATAAGAGGAATGTGCTATCTCGTACCGGAGTCCAATCTCTTCTCTGACCAGTGAGTGAAACACAAGCCTCCCCTACCCGCACTCTTATAAGTGTTAACCCCGAACCGAACCCACCTAGACTCGCGTTCCATTCTTTAATTCAATTACTATATGCACCAATACACTCCTAATGTGTAGCGGTAGCGAGCCCTCACCAGTATCAGGCTTGCTTGCCGTGGTTGCAGGCTTGGAAGCTCGGGTTGAAGCCTTGGATTGACTGGTTTGGCTCTGAGTATACCCTAGCATCAATACCACTAGCATCAATACCACCAGCATCAGTCCTATACTAGTAATACCTAGCTTAGTACCCCAGTATACCAGTCTGTTTCTCACCGGTTGTAGTCTCTCACTCCTTAGCTACAGTCTGCCCAGCAACAAACCCATACCTAGCAGACACCGCTTCAGTCTTACCAGCAATAGTTCCATTCTTAGTACTATATGTGGACTTCAAGTCATAGGTCTAATTAACTAGATGAGGGTTTCAGGTCATAGTATAGATTCTTATCTTATTGGAGTTCAGGTCATAGGCTTACTTGTTTTCAGCCTGGTTGGCAGTGAGTTAAGCCTCGGATGCACTGGTTGAAGCCTTGGAGTTACTGCTTTAAGCCTTTGACTCTCGAGTTTCGGCCTGAGTGACACTAGCTCTATTCTGTGACTCCTTAGTTTGATCTGTCATCCTTAATAAGGAGAATATAGCATCTAGTAGGCTTTCCATACTGATTGGGTACATAAAGATGTCGACTTTTCTGATTGATTTGTGATTTCTTATCCAATTATTTATCCCATGCGATTCTTATTGTCTGCCGACCTCAACTCAAGCTCTTCTAACTCTCCTCAGGGGCTCCCACTAATACAGGATGAAACTACTTAGCTCAATTCTCACTTTTGGTAGGCAAGGGCACCCGTTTCCCTTCCTAGGCAATGTAGCTAATGTCACTAATTTCATAGCTAGAGGAGAGGCTCCATGAATTAAGGGCACCAACCCTAGCTTGTATTGAATTCAACTCTAAACTCCTCACTCAGGTATTATACGTAACTCTAAACTCTTGCTTGTTGGGCTCTCTCCTATTATAAAGATCAAGAAAGAAAGTGGAGGCTGAACCCTTGTTGCAAATGCAAATACTAACTCTCTCGAAAAGTGCATAATTGCTATCAGGCAAGCTACGTATACAAAGGCAAGACCCTTCGGAATTATTTAGCTGTAAACTCCCTTAGCACAGAAGTAGGACAGGAATCAACATCTAATTGAATCACAGAAAGCAAAGGAACCATCAAATACTTGACTTCAGCAGTTGATCATGAAATTCCACTCTTTCACTTAGGGCATCCTCTGTTTTATAGGCGTAAAAGACATTCTGAACTTCAGTACTATAAGGAAGGTAACTTCCAGCTTCAAAGCATGCAATTGATTCCTCCCTTATAACAACTACTTTAAGGGGCTGGAACAACACTTTCAACTAATCATTCCACTCACCCATCTGATCCAGTAGATTATCTCTGTGCCAACCTCTGATCTTAGCACTACACTACTTATGTATCTTAGTAACCAACAAATAAGGATTCCACAACTAATGAAGGGGATGTCACTCTGGTATTTTAGTAACATTATTATATATGCTTATTTTAGTTAAAGTCATTTTAGTTACACCTCGCCGAAGAAACACTCTTTCTTTAGTAATCTACCGCAGAGTGGGCAGTTGATCTACTCTTTGGATTGGACCCCTAGCCGAATAAAGAAGACCACTTTTACCACTACGCCTAGAAGTCACTACAACTACAGGTATTCACCAACAACAATAAAAGTACTGGCAACCGAAACTCCCCTTTCTTGACTTCCCCATAAGACTTCTGGCTACCCCGGGGCTCCTGCCGCGCTTTTAGCTCACTTTAGCTCTTTTAGCTCGCTACCGCTTGAACTCCTAGGCGCGCTTTTAGCTCAGCTCACTGACGAATAAGAGAGCAGGAACTGAGCCTTACTAAGTAGTTCGTTTCTTTATTCCTCTTTTAATCCTTAGTAGCAGTATAGTTCAAGTCCAATCTTAGCATCCTTATGAGTAAGGTAGTGTTAGCATCCTTATAAGATAAGTAATTAAGATAAGTAAGTATTATTAGAGCGCGGTTCGAAGCCATTAGTGGAATTGAAGAATCCCCAAGTAGCGCCGTGGAGACATAAGAAAAGTCAGCATTAGCAAACTCCAAGAAGGGATTGGGAGACTCCAACCATAAATACAGATGCGAGGTCAGGATCGGTGTACCTTAAGGCAGGATAGGCAGTTTGCTGGTAAGGTGAGTCCTACTAATAAAACATTGTCAAGTTATACTGATGGATAGGAAAGTAAGCCAACAACTCTCAATACAGAATTTACAGAAGGCGTAGGTTTCCTTTGCTTGTTTTCAAACTTTGACTCATTCCTACCTTTTTTCTAATACGCTTATTCTTAATTGACCACGTATGCTTAAGTGGTAACGAAGGATTCCATTCTGGCTCTTGGCTCCTTTGTAATATAGAAACTACATATGTCTAAGGCAGCCGCTACACTCTTTCTCAATGCCGAGCGAGTTTGTCTATTCCACTGCTTTATCTAGGTCTGTAGCTCCTAACTCCAAGTATGCAACTACTCTATATCAGCCCGGAGCTCCTGTTTCTCATTCACAAGCCCCCCGAGACTTAAGTCTCACTTTATCACCTGCAAGCCTGTCTCTCCGACCTGAACTCTTGTGCTCATCGCTTTTCTTCTTCATTGGGTGTTGCGTTACCGACCTCAGATCTTATTTGCCAACTAGCACCATTGCCCACATTTCCTATGTTTGTTACTCCGCCTTACTATACAGTCTATTGGCTTACCACTACTAACTCTAAGTATAACCTAACTCCGTTTCATTCTCCTACTTATTAGACGTATTCCCCAGGCAGTGACTCAATCTATAGTGTCCTTGTTGCGTTCTTGTTGGCGCTGGTTTCAATTCTGACCATGGAAAGGGAATCCCGCTTCGCTTATCCGAAAACTCCAACTTAGGCTTCTATCCATGTGTTCTATAGAAAAGGGGAGCGAGATACTTACTTAAGTGGATACGCGACAATCAGATTCTCTCTACGGGATAAAAGGGAGCTTCCTTTTCAACTCTCAACTCCGGATAAGGTATTTCATGAAACTCAAGGGTGCGATATGGAAGTAGACCTAGCCTCAAAGCCTTTACTTCCCGCTTCAACTTAAGGACCTGTTTGCTGTGTTGATGACAATGCATTTCTATAACCGGGAGTTTACCCGGGTCAGCGTAGTTAAAGGTAGTGTTTGGCTTGACCTATTTAAGTATTGGATTAACCCTTCTGTGGTAGTAGCGGACATCCTCTGTTGTTCCCACTCCTGATACAGTTTATTCTCTATATATTATGAAACAATAACTCATGAACTTGTTTGTTGAACCGACCTAAACCTTCAGTGAAGAACCACTTACTGCACTCGCTGCTGACTTCCTTTCTACTCGCACAGCATCCCTATCCCCCCCCAACGGAACTCCATTTAAAGAACTACTTGCTGCTTCCTTTCTACTCGCCCCAGGCTGGATAGGATTACATTACACTCATTCACTTAGTGCTGGAAGAAAAGAAGGCTATAATCAAGGTGAAGGCAAAGAAAGAAGGTCGTCGACAACAACACAGGTACAGATTCTGAAAACAGTACTGGAATCTTTAAACACAGATATAGATTATGAAAACGGGTACTGGATCTTTCTTGCAAGTATAGTCAATCCAGAATTCAATGAGAAAGTCAGAGCACTAGGCTATATGCTTACTTTCAAACTTCCCCCGCTGCCCTACATTCCCATGTCCCAGTGTACGTCTTAGACTCAATACTTCTATTCCTCTGTGTTAGTCTTAGCTCTTAGGGAATCTGGTACTTGCCATTCCTGTGTGTTATTCCTGCGTTCTACAGACGCAAGAAGAGGCAAAAACGAAAGAACAACTATCAAAACCGAAACCAAAGCCGAAGCTCATCTCTGGAAGTTGAAGAATGAATACCAAACCCGGAGCGCTTAAGGCTAAAGTCAGAGTTACGCTTGTAAGCAGCAATGACAGTTTGGTTTCTTCCAATCTGGTTTGGATGCTCGGGCAGTAAACTTGTATTGTTGTCTGTTCTGCAAGTCGATAATCTCTTGGGGTTGCTCCTACTCTTGGGGTCGGTTCAGAAATCCAGTGGGGTTCTTGGCACAAGTCAGAGGTCAGCAGTTAGAGCCAAGCAAATAGTAGATAAAGAGTAAGTAAGTAAGGAAAGTATGCTCCCGAGAGCCCGAGAGTAAGCAGTGAGTCTTTTCTTTACCAACCATATATTCTATACCAAGTGAAAGAAGTGTGCTCGATAAGAGAGATATTCTAATGAATAACTTGAAGCTGTAATTGATTCTGAAAGTAATGAATCAGCGGGCCCACTAAACGGTGTTAAGGCTTAAGGAAGTTCTTGCGCACTAACCACGGTGTTAAGGCTTACATAGTTCCCTTGATTGTTGAATCGTATAGCAAGTCCGGGTATCCTGCAAGCTACGTTCGAGTTTCATCGTTAAGATCATATCTGCCATTACATAACATAATACGATAGGTGAACGAAAGATTCCATTAATTCATCTTTGACTTCCGCTTAAGGGTAAGTTCCAATTGATTTATGCCTCAGCGCTCCACTCGAAATTAAGAATCAAGATCTGAAAGTTGTTCGAGTGTTGTCTACGAGTTCAGGTTACTTCTTTACCGCTACATGGGCTACGTTGAACATAGGTGAAACTTGGAGAAATAGGGTAGGGGTTCCTGAAGCGCGTCACATATTCTTTCATTACTTATTGTAAATATCAGACTTACTTATTGTGTCAGTGAATCGAACTAAAAGGGAAGAGAACAACTCGGAACTAAGAAATGCACTAAAAAGCTGGAATCCAACTACCGCCCCTCTCTCTAATGGACAAATCCAGCCTATACATCAACACTTGCGTTCTTTATTGCAGTGTTTGGTTCTTTTACTTACTTGTGGTGATTCTCCCTCATTCTTTGATGACTTATTTGTATTCTGATTTATTAACTTTGGGCTACTACTTTTAAGATCAGTATGGACTTTACTGTTTCTAAGCCCGCTCACCCATATTATGAGAATTAGGCTTATACTATTAGATATTAGAATCCAGTAGTGCACTGCGGATCCTTTAACTGTCGGCTGAGAGGCTTACTTTCCTCTCTTTGATTGTTCACTACTATGATATAAGACCAAAACCACTGCCAACAGACAAGTAGCTACTTTGAACCCTTAGACTCCTGACTTAGGGAAGCAACCTCGGAACTGGCTACACCCCTACTCCATTATAGAATTGATCCACCGATAACAATAATGGAACTATCAACTAGGAAATCTGCTGTTGCTTGCGAGAACTCAATCCAAACCCCGGAACTAAACGACTTATTCTTGTACTTAGCTACATAACTTAGGCTCTCACTACTTACTTCAAAGCTAACTCTCCCTTCTATCGGCCTGCCCCTCTTAACTAGAAGTCTGCGACTACTGGATTTGAAACTAACATTACTGCCCAAAAGCCTTACTATCATAAATAGAACCTCGCAGCCCAAGCTCTATTCTATGCCCCAGCAGACCAAGCCCCTTATTTCTCATATATAGGAATAAGCCTTATTCTTTAGGGCAGTAACCCAGCCTTCTCTTCTACTCTCCTTAGTTAGAGTCCACCGTACTGTCTTAAAGCCTTGTTTGTTAGTTAGAAAGTATGCCTCTCCCCTATCGAATTATTACACTCCCCTCTCCTAGGCTGCCTTTACTGGCTATCATTCTGACTAGTCGGATCTCAAATATAGGGACTGCCCTGTTCACTCCTTTCTTTTAGCCTTGCTTTCCTGGCCATAGGTCTTACTACCTCATTCTCGCACTGCTTCTATATAAGATGAAACAAACAGTAGTTAGTTATTATGGAGTCCGGCTTTCATGGCGGCAGGGAGTTCTTTAGCAAAGGCAAAGATAGAAGACAAGCCAATTACCTTTACTAGACAATACTGGCAACTGCTCTTTCTACTTAGGATTCTTTTTCTTCCCCAAGTCCTGCATTCATGGCGGTAGGAGTGAAAAGCGAAAGGGCCGCTCTAATGTTTTAGACTTTGACGCTTAGCCCACACAGTATATGTTGAGATCTTTTGCTGGTCTGGTCTGATATATCTTCTGTTTCTTTAGTCATTGTGTAAGATCTATCTCGACGGTAAGGGTAAGTAAGGGTAGCAAGGAGGACCACTGGGGCAAGGAATTCTCCCGGCTTACAACAAAAACGAAGATGAGAAAGCCACTCCACTTGCTTGCCTAGAAGGCCAGTTCCCTCTGCTGGATCCCTAACTCTGGGGTCGGCATTTGACATCACCTGTGGCCGTAGCCTGACTCTGTGCTTTCTTTTATTGATCGAGCTTATACCGGCCGTCCTGAACTCGATCTTTTCTGAAGCTTGCTTGTTCCCTTACTTGCTGTTGTTGCTGTTACTGACTATTTGTATCTTTCTTTGTACTGACTACTCTACTCTTTTGGTACGAGTTCCTTTGCTTGTTCTCTACCACTTGCGTTGCTTGTTTGCTTTAATACCTCTTATGGTAACACAGTTCTAGAAGAGAGATGATTTCCCTGCGCCCAGCCCAGGACGATAGACTTCAGAGCAATAGGCACATCAACAAATAACGGAGATAGAGTCGCTTTGCTTCACAGCTTACATTAGCCGATACGAAAACAGGCAATACGTTAACGCTTCAGAATGGATTGAATCTTTAAGAGTCATGGATTTCTCATTTGATGAGTTAACCCTATGTTAAACGACGATGAAATGTATCCTGCTTTACTGCTTTACGTATAAGGGATGGACGTACTTACTTCCTGGAAATGTATCCTGCTTTACTGCTTTACGTATAAGGGATGGACGTACTTATTTCTTTCAGAGGCGGCGCATCCAGTAGGAATCGAACCTACGAATTAGCCCATTTCTCCTTGTTGGGCGCTTTTACCATTCAGAGCCATGGATGCAACAGCGAGTGAACTAGGTTTTTGTTAGTTTGTATTACTTCTCGAGCTTCTATTGATTCTGTTAAAGGGGATTCGGGAAAAGATGGAATAGGAAGACGTGTTTCCAGAACGAATAGTATACGGGTGGAGAAGGGGAAGTTAGCAAAGTTAGACAAGATTGGAATGGGCATAGGAGCATGTATTGATGTACCAGATAGGCTAATGCTCCCAGGTTGATGCAATGTATTCCACCAGTTTACAGGAGACTTGATTATTGGTATATCGATCGGTCCAGCACGGATTGAAATAGGAGCCGGTTCGACAGGAAGCTTTTGAAAACGCAGTGCACCCAGGTAAATAAGGAACAAGATGAATACAGAAGTGAAACGAGCATCCCATACCCGAAAGGTGCCCCACATAGGCCTTCCCCGAAACCCCCCAGTAACTAAGGTCAAAAAAGTGTAAAAAGCACCAATTTCAGTACCGATTCCGGAAGAGCGAAGAAAAAAGGGATGTTTTGTTAATAGAAATAAGGAACTGTTTATAGCCGTAGCGATATAAGTCACTATACTCATCCGAGCCACAGGAACATGTACATACAGAATACGAGAATTTCCACCTTGTTGAAGATCTGGTGGTGCTACCCGAAGACTTAAATGAATAGCCATCGCAGTTAAGAACAAGCGAGATCCAATGAGAATTTGCGCGTAGCTTTTTGTCTTTGCCATAAAAAAAGAAGGTTGTAATAACGAAACTGACATGTGATCATTTAGTCCTTGCCTTGCTAGTGGAACAAGAAAGACTGACTATCCATAATAAGCAATCAAAGGATTTCGTTTCGCATGCTTTCCATAGCATAGCATAATCCACTGGAATTCTCCTAAAGGGTTTACAAAGCGGAGATATTCCAAATGTAGAGTAGAGTTTCCGCAGAGATATTCCAAATTACGGGCTGTTGTCAGACTCACTCGCTCATCAGTCAGAACACTCTTTCTTACTAGATAAGAACTTGGAGTTGTGGCGCCTACATTACTGGTTGCTGGCTTACCAATACACCCCAGTAAGAAAACCCCGCATATGGAGGAGTTAGTACAAGAATGAGTAAAGTAACCAAAAGAATGGAAAATGTGTAACAGGGCAGGGCTGAGTTTAGTCTATCACGGAGATAATAGAAATCGACGGCATAATTCCTAAGAAACCGTAATCCTTATGATCAATATGCCCTAGAATTGGATTTAGATCCAAAGAGCTGAGTAATAAGTTGATCGCGAACATTTGAGTCAATAGACTTATTTCCTCCCTGTCCTAGCGGCGGAGCGGGAGTTCCTCATCGAGCACGCGTCTCGTCAAAGAACGGCATCATCAGGTGGGGCATTTACAACAAGTACAGATGCTCATCAAGCGTCTTTCGAAAAAGAGCATGAATTGCGCTCTGATCAGGAGATACCGATTCCAGAACTAGAGTCATCATTTATACTCGTCTTGAGACAGAGCCTGCTCGAGGTTATTTTGGATTGAAGCCCAATAGGCCCTCCACTCCTTATCCAGAATGAAAATGGTATTCTCATTTTCGAGTGTAATCACTCTTTTTGTTGCGATGACTCCAAGCTCTTATTTAAGTAATTGCGCGTGCGAAGGCTTTCAGCACCTTGGATTTGCGATAGACAGCCTCCCTATAGAGTACAGTACCTTAATGTCGAATAACTTATTAAGGAGGACATCCCATCTCCACCACTACACGAAGAGCACTCGCTCTGTAGCATTTAGATTGAACAATTCCCTTAGGTAGAACCACTGGCGGTTGTAGACTAGCAGCGTAACCTGTCGACCCTAAATTTGATGCACTGGAAGAAGAAGTCGAAATAGCATCTAATAAAGAAAGGGAAGATTCACTCCCAAATCGCCATTCATGGCACACCTGAAACACTACATTATAGTAACATCGCGTGCTCCTCTTTCCAATCCATTGAATGTTAGCCCATAAGTCACAGTACTATGAATCTATCTAAAAGCGGGCAAGGGTTCGTTTTCATTCTTTCTCCAATTATTGTACTAAAAGAAGGAGATTGGGATCATCCTGTGGTTACTAGATTCTGATGGGATCAAGTCTCGAATCAATTTCAGAGAGTAAGGTGTGAGGTTACAGAATTCTATAAAATGTAATTAGAAGTAAGGCAAGGACTAAGTAAGGCAAGGTGTCAACTATCATCTCAAAGAGGGCGAGTAACGTCTCGATGTCGACTCGAGCAGCTGTTCTTATTCCATTCCATTTTCCATTCCATTCTATTTGTGTACATTATAAGTTAAGTAAGGTGTGAATTGACTTTCTTCAGAGTTAGTCAAGAAGAATACAAAGATTTATTGAGATTATTATTAGATCCCTTTTTTTTATGAATGGTTTTTCTTGAAATCAAATTAATACTGACTTTGACAAATGTAAGAAACTGTTCCTGTAGGTTGAGCGCCCTTTTCAAGGAAATATAGAATATTGGGAACGTTTGAATCCGTTTTCTTCTTTATCGGATCATCAAAACCCACTTTTCAAAGATCTCCCCCTTATCCTCGGGATCGAACATCAATTGAAACCATTCCATAGATGGCTCATTGGTATAGATGTAAAGAAACAATGCTCCCCCAGAAACTGGTATAGATGTAAAGAATCAATCCTCCCCCATAAACTATAGGAGGCCTTTCTCCTCATACGGCTCGAATCATTCTCGCCCCCCGAGAGGTATTGTTGAGTTAGGTGACTTTTCTTTCTTATATCTAAATGAATGAATGCGAGTTCTATTCTTTCTTATATTCTTTTATTCCCTAGTTCCTCTGAGCTTACATTGGAGTCAAAGACATAAGTCCTCCTGTGGCCCGGCATAAATAGAGGCTCGGGTGATTTCCTGCTGAAAACATATACGAAGACAGGATTTAGAGTTTAATACCGAGTGGAATCCCTATTGGTAGACAATAAGTCTTTACTTGATGTTAAGGTTAGAGATGGGTTTGGTGCTTTACCAGAGGCAGTGGAGGCAGTATCAGATGTTGTGCTAAAGAATCAAAGAACAGGAACAGGGCCCAGTCACTCTTCACTCTACCTGCTTGTTGACTTGGCTGTTGACTACGATAGAGGAGCGGGAGAAGGATGAGCCTAATTTAGGTATCAAACTGTAGTAGTGACTCGGCGGGGTGTGAGCTAGCTTCATAAGAGTTGACTTTCCTTCTGGTCAAGTTGAATCATAAATGGAATCCTATATAAAGAGAAATCCTCAATAGGGATAATAGAAAATACATATATACCCAGCACAACAGGAATAATAATGAATAAATATATACCAAGCAATGTTGCTGTTCAGGCATCAATGAAACAAACAGTTCGGGGAGAGATCTAGCGCAGTAAGTAGAAATATAGACGCAGTAAGTAGAAATATAGACTTAGAATAAATAGAGGGAGTATAAGCTCCTGCTCGAGTGAGCAAAGTAGGGATGCTACCCTAGGTGGTAGAGTAAGTTACAGTAGATTAGCCTCATTCAGGTAGCAGAGATGAGCTAGCAGGGTGAAATTCATTGTATCCATAGGTATTGTTGCGCGTAGGAGCGTTGCCCGGGAATTGGTGAACGAGGATCTTTTCCCTCTGATAACTTCTTAAGTCAACCACCCTGAAACAAGAAACTCAGAGTGGAATTGCCTAGAAATTGCTTTACCCCCGGCTCATCTAACTCAATTGGTTTTATCATCTAACTATCTAACTCGCCAATACACTACTAAACAAGCAACGACACAGGGCCAATGCTGATACTATACTAAAGCCTTGATCAGATCATATCTTTGCGAACTAATGCTATTAGGCTTAGGCCTCAATTCAATCTACTTGGAAGCATAAGAACCTATGATCTTGCTCCTGTTCCTGGTAGTCCAGTGACTTATTAGTATATAGCCGGGAGCCTTAGTATCTCATTTCTATCCCTCTACTCTGGTAACAAATCATGGCAAAGGGGCATTTGGACTTGTTGGGGCTTGTAAACCCTAGAGTGAAAAAAAGAGCTGTTTCGATAAGTAGGTCCCATGTAAGTAGTTGAATCTAATCAAATGTGCCAAAAAGCGGAGGGTGTAGCAAGATAGGTACTCGGATAAGGTATAATAAACATATTACCAATTCTCTGCATCTAGTATTTCATTACTTAGCATCTAGGCCTTAGCAACATAATCAAATCAATATCACTTAAGTATTCTCTTTAGAAAGGAGAAAAGATGAAACAGCCGCACAACCTCATAGGCCTACGAAACTTGAGAACTGTAACTGGGGCAGCACCTTAACCCAACTTTCTCACTGGACCTTAAACTGTTGATTCTCTTTCTTCGACCTCTCCTTCCGCATTTCACTTAAGGGCTGCTTCCCGAGACTTAACCTTACTTGAGATCTGTTTCTACCTTAATTCTTATCCATATACCTCTGGAAACTGGCAACAATTCTGCATTTCCACTCCCGAGCTTCCCTTATTCATTGGAACAAGACTTGTTGAACGGGCTAACTCCTAATCAGTACTCCTGGTTGAACGGGCTCTGCTCTAACTGCTTCCTTTGGCACTGGTGATTCTCTTTAGAAACTGACTTATACTTACTTGCCTAGTAGCTACTTATATTACTTGTTGCTATAGAGCGGTTCAAAGATCTGACTTTGTTTCAATTGAAAGAGCCATAGAGGGTGAAATGTTTTATAAGATTCAAGAGTATATGCCCCACTAATAGAATTTCGAAATAAGATATATAAGATATATGTATTAGATCTGCCAGGCGAGTAGGAGCGGGATCGGGGTTGTTGGCGATGAGAATGAATCAGTGCTTTGACTATAATTGAAGTTGACCATGGCTTTCCCCTATGGCAAATTCTTATGTTCCTGCCTCGGATCCGCCAAGCTACTTAGACAGAGTGGCTAAAGGGTTAGTGGCTAAAGAGAGAGTTTGATCCGCTGGACTGGATCAAGGTCATCTGCAGGATCAAGAAAGAAAAAAGATGCTTGCTGTGCGAGTTAAGTAAACAAGAGAAGAATCCGTTCTGGGTTAATCCTGAGTTTCATCAGTTATCCTTTACTTTTTGAAAAAAGATAGAATGAATTTGATATTGATAGGGTTTTCTTCCTTGGACCTCGAACTGGCAAAGTAATTGAGTGAAAGGCTTTACCGAGGTTACTTAGAAGCCTGTTTTCCCTGCCCTGCCCTCTTGCCAAGTGAAGTGGGTGGTGGTGCTCTTAAATAACCTAGTGATAAAGATAAGATGTAAACCTTGAGGGGGGCTAAGCAAGAAGAGGAGTGCTGGGCGTGGACATGACCCGCATACAATTGACCATTAAAGTGAATACGCTCGTGAGAGATCAATTGGTGCTGATCCAACACCTTAGAAGCAACCACATAGATCTTAAGATTATCGGAAACTTTGATATAACCAGAATCACCCTGCAAAAGAGAATTAGCCAAAAGATGGGCAGCATTTTGATGATCTGCGGGGCTTTTATAAGAATGTAATCTGACTTTATTATATCAAATCTTCAGGATAAAGTTCGGAAGGAAAGAGGTTGATCTTCGCCTTGAAAACATCCACTTTTCATTCAACTAGGAGGTTGGTTCAGAGCACAGGGACAGGGTTGGCTATCTCTTGCTCGACTTTGGGTTGACTATCTCTTGCTCGACTTTGGGTTGACTATCTCTTGCTCGACTTTCTTTCTTTAGAAATAATAATAATCAAAAGACAGATGAAACTACTCTACTATTTGTTGGGGCTGTAAACCTGGACTCGTTTGCATCAGACAAGCCAACTACGTAAGGCCAAGCCGGCAAGCTACTTATAATGGCCGCCAAGTAACTACTAACGACCAAGCAACTACTAGACAAGACACTACTAACGACCAAGCCGATCGCCAAGACACTACTACAAAGGCAACGAAAGTCAAGAGCTCAATTAATATATGTTAATGGGGCTATAAACAAGTCCAGTATTCAGGGCGGCAGCGAGTTAAAACGGTAGGAGTTGAGCTAAACGGCAGCGAGCTGAAAAGCGGTAGGAGTTGAGTTAAGCGGCAGTGTTGTTTTACTAGGGCCAAGCAACTAATAGACAAGTGTTCATGGTGTCAGGAGCAGTTTACCGGTAGCAGACTTTAGCCCGAGATACCTGGCACACCGGAAGGTATAAAACAGAGGAGCAGAATGCTGTTACAGGAAGGTAGAAAACGGAATTGAGTTAGATGAGACGGAGTTCAAAGAGACAGAGTTCAGAGTTAGAGGAGAGGTAGATTCGTATCGGAGCGGAGCCAGCAGCTAGTTTAGATGAGCCAGAGTCTGCGTATTGGTATTCAATAGGTGTAGGTCAAGAAGCCCCTCTCCTCGTTATGTGTTTCATTCGTGACCTTGTCTTTTAGTTGCCTTAGATTTTAGTTAAAGCATTGTAAGCACTACTTTGATTCTCTTTCTCTGGGCGCTGGATCCTATTCTAAGTGTCAGTAAATAAACTCAATAAGCAAATAACATCAATCAAAGAGTCAACAAAAGAAAGGCAGACTAACAGGTGAACTGGGGAATGGAGGGCTTTAGTTTCATAACTATCTAGGTGGGTTGGCGATAGGGAGGTCAATTCTGCACTTCCAAAATGAGTTAGTTCAATTAAGAACTTCAATACCAGAAGATAGGCCCTTATAGTCAGTTTACCCCGAGTTGAATCCTTATTTGTTGGGACTTGAAGGAAGACCTGATTGAGAGCTGCTTGGCGCCTTTGTTACTGTTGCTCCACTACTTATATTGTAGCGGACTACTTATTAGATTAGGTCCTCGTAGACTACTTACAGAGCTTATTTCGTAGACTACTTACAGAGCTTATTAGGTCTAAACCCTAACTCTTCTTGATTGAAATGAAGAAAATCATATTTATTGAGAATGACCCGCCTCCGCCTCCGCAAGTGCAACATCTGTTTCTTAATACTGATATCGCTGAAGATCTTGTATCTAATCAGGCATCTCATCTTTTATCTCTTAGAACTCGCAAGTCCAATTCTTATACTACATTGGTTAGGTTAAGAGCTGAGGGGTAGTTACTCTCTCTTTAGGAGCTGTCTAAGACCGAAGAGCAATCCATGTTATTACCAAGTCAGACAAGCGTATACTAGAATGCGGGCCAAGTAGAAAAAGTAAGGGTGAATACTGATACTGAGAATGACTATACCTCTGGCAACTATTAACTGAATGAAACTGATGGAATTCTTGATGGCAACTATTCACTGAATGAGGAACTATTAACTGAATTCGGTATACCTCTCCTCTAATGCGCTAGATCTATCCCACCTAGTAGTTACGGAATGACCTAGTGTCTTCTTAAAGCAGAATTCCCCTCATTAGTCTAAGGCTAGAGGTGGAAACAAAGATGAACCTCATCAGTATAAGAATCAAACTATCAACTAGGAATTGTACTCTGTAGTCAAAGAACAAATCCCGAGCATAGGCCTTCCGCTCCCCGATCTACATCTGTATTGTGTCCTCTTGAGTTGAAGCCTGCAACTACTTTATCTCCTTCTGAAACTCCTGTCTTCCATTCCTATGTGTGGGGTTCAGTCCGCTACTCGTTAGCCTCGCCCCGCAACTCCTTTATCTCATTCTTAGATACTGACACCATAAGACTTGTTGGGGTAGTATTTGTAAGAGGCTCGCACATCTAGTAATAGACTCATATTTGTAGTGGAATGAGTTAAAGCATCAAGTAGAAGACCTAAGCTGACAAACGGAAGAACTAAACCCTGTAGTAAGAGCCTGAATACCTCCTCGAACATTGCATACTTATTGCCTTGCCTTGTAGTCTTCCACTCATTGATTTAGTGCTTCCGCTCCTTACCCCAAATCTTGATACCTAACGATATAAGTCTCACTTTCCTTACTCCTACTTTCTGGTTTTTAGTATTCCTTTCCTTGCTTTTAGTCTTACAACCTATAACTTCATTCTGACTATCTTTGCTTTTAGTCTTAGATGGCTAAGCTAGGCTTAGAGTTGTTGTAAGTAGTAGTCAGGATTGCACTAATAAGTCAAAAACTATGCCTCGAAATACAGAATGAAGGGGGGAAGGGCGTAGGTTGGAGTCTAGGTGAGAGTTGAAGTAGCACTCATTAGTATAAGAATGAAGAAGCTCCCCCGCCTGCCAGCGCTCTAAAGTAGTAAATACAGAATTCAACAAAGTCGTAAAAGAGTGCGTAGTGAAAAGAACGGATCAGAACAGGACTCAGTAGTATCGGAATGACTAGCAAGTGGGTAAGTAGGTAAGTTCGAATTAAAGAAAGAAGTCGGAATGAAACTCTAAAGTAGGCGCACGGGCAAGTCAGAATGAACTTAGTGGAAAGTGGTGGGATCATATATTAGAAGAGTTTAAGCCCATCTACTTCCTGACTTATAGTAAGCTAAGCTAGCAGATCAGAGATGCGAACCCTTAGTGCCAGCTCTTGTCACAGCCACCATCCAATATCCTTCTTTCTTTCTCTCCTTGAAACAACTATATCTTCTCTTCTCTCCTTTCTTATGGTTTCTCTTCTCTCCTTTCTTGAAACAACTATATCTTCTTTCCTTTCTACTAGTTTCTCTTCTCTCCTTGAAACAACTATATCTTCTATTCTCTTCTTTCCTTTCTACTACTATATCTTCTCTCCTTTCCACTACAATATCTTCTCTTCTCTTCTCTCCTTTCTTTTCTCTATAGTGGGTGAGGTTTCTATTTCCATAATGATCTCGCCTTAATTACTATAAGGTTCCGGACAAGGACTGCTTCTAACTGAGGGTCTCTAGATCGGCTTTAGTCTTGATTGTTCCCTTCCCTTTGACAGCTGACTCACTGCTTCCTCTAATAACTTAATGTTTCCTTTCTTTTACCTATGCCATGATGCTCATAGGCAGCTTATCTCTAATTGGATTTCCTTTTTCCACTATTTGGGAGTTTCGTTTTAGTCGAAGCACAAGAGTGAGAGCTGTTCAATTTCGAAAAGGGATTTGAGCTCTGAACTTGGAATTTATGGTTCTCCGACTTCCTTCCTCCTTGCAATAGCCAATGAATGGGTCTCGGCCAAGGAACTGCCCCTCAATCCTTCCCCAAGTGGGTGTTTGATTGAATATAGCTTTACCGAACTTCCATACACCGATGGATTGTATGCTTGCAGTTCGAAACTTTGCCTCTGAATCTCCTCTCTGGTTTGAACCAATCAGTGAGCTTTGCGAGTTGCCGGAAAGACACAATCAGAGGAGCTCTCATGCGTGGACCAGCAGTGTGTCCTGTCCTCTTAGTTGGAAGATGAGTACACATCTGGGAATCCGCCCACGAGAGCCCAACCACAGTAGGCTCATACAGGAAGCAATCACAGTCCATAGCCCCATATCGAGACCACAGCCTATTATTCCACAATGGATCCAAACTCATCGTCCAATCTTAGAAATCCACTATATTAATAAGAATCCAATTCTCCTTTCGATGGCCATTCACGGTCCGCGAAGAAGAGAAACCACTCGTGCCCGAGATCACTATCCAATAAAAAACCTGACTTCCAAGATCTATCTATCTCATTCCCCTTGGAGAATGTAACGTATAAGAGTTTCGCTCCAGAATTGATGTGTATTCGAATCATAGGAGCTGGTAATCATCGATAGGCTCATATAGGTTACGTTATTGTTGCTGTAATCAAGGAAGCTGTGCCAAATATGCCACTATCAAGATCGATCGGAAGTCATTCGAGCTGTAATTGGTAGTAAATGTAAGGAACTCAAATGTGACAACGGTATGATACTACTTTTACAATGCAGTGGTTGTCATTGATCAAGAAGGCAGGAAGGAACTCTAGTTATTGGTGCAGGAATTGATACAGTTTCATTTGACTAACATTAGCTCCATCGGTATTCTAAAGTAGTAGAGCCTATGATTCGGTATTCTAAAGTAGTAAGTATAGCCGGCGCCTATAATATGGTAGTCGTAGGATATCTGAATATGGATCTCAATTAGCTATGATATATAATTAGCTATGATATATAGTATGATCTCAGAATATGGATCAATTAGTGTATTCTGTCTCACGTGGATACTTTCATTTCTATTGTGATCATTCATAATCTATCTATCTATCTATATCCGTATATATCCTTAGTATCAGTATATATCCTTAGAATCAATAGAATTTCTCTATCGAATTGCATATTCTATATAGGGTCTCATAGCATTTACTAATATAACAGAAACCATAGTAAGTCCGGGTTTTCATAGCATTTCTTACCAACCAACTCTTACAGAAAACATTGTTTCATTAGTTCTACGAGAAGGTTTTATTGAAAACATTAGGAAACATAGGAAAAGTCCAAACTCAATCTATCTGGGTTTCAACGCAGCTCCTGGTGTTCGAACTAGTCATTAATGGTCGGCAAATGGGTACTCCTTTCGGTATGTGTTGTTCACACTTTCTTTTTCTCTGGGGAGAAGCTCCAATCTTACGGATAGAGTATATGGTCCAACTACAGAACTTCTTCTTTTTCATTACTTCCATGGTCGTGCCTCGTGGCACGGCAGCACCCGTACTATTTCAATGGTTCGTCAGTAGAGATGTTCTCACTGGTGCCCCTTCTTCCAATGGTACTATAATTCCTATTCCTATCTCTTCATTCCTTTTTATGGTCTATCTACATTCCAGGAAATTCATACGCTCCATGGACAGAGCTCAAAGTGGAGTGTTGGTCAGAGCAAGCTGCCCTATTCTATTACCAGACATAATTGGGAGAAGCTCATCCGCAAGAAATGCTGTATTTCGTATCGTTCCCGTTCTGCATTTCCTTCTTATCGAATCCATAGGGGACTTGTCATATTTCTCATCTTTCTGCGGTCTGCTCAGTTGTCAATTCTTTCTATCTCTCTTCTCTATACCACGTGATAAGTCTGCGAAGCGTGAGCGGGCGCTGCCGCGTCAGCGGACAACTATTAACAGCCTAGCAACTCCTTTAGCACAACAAGAAGCTCCCTGCCGCGTAACTAAGTTACTTGCCTGCTTGTCTGCTTGTCCGGTAACAACTGACGAACAACTAAGTAAGACGTTGTTTGTCGACTTGCCTATAAACTCACTGCCGTTTAACTCAGGCTCCTACCGCTTTTCCGCTCGCTACCGTTTTAGCTCAGGCTCCTACCGCGGCACGTTAGTAGCAAAACAGTACTGCCGCCTTCCCGCTCGCTACCGTTTTAGCTCAGGCTCCTACCGCGGCACGTTAGTAGTGCCTTGGTCATTAGTAGTTGCTTGCTCGTTAGCAGTTCCTTGGCGGTCATTAGTAGTTGCTTGGTCGAACAAAGGAATTGTTATAACAAGTTATAACCCACTACTGTTGCTGCCGCACAACGGCTTGCTTAGCCTAAACTCACTGCCGCGGAACATTATACGTTCCTTGGCCCGTTACTTGGCGTCTATCCGTTACTTGGCCAGGCTTGAAGCTCTCGCCTTACCAACGAGCCGACTGCTGATGACTGTTGGTCACGACTACTACCAAAAAGTGCAGATGAATCTTCCTATCTCACATGGAGGAGTCTGCATCTTTCTTTTGGGTGTTTTTCTGTCGTGCGACCCGGTGGCTTATGTGCGACCTGTGGCCCACGCCTCCTATTTATTTGTTCCGGGTGGGCGGCGTGAACTCTGATTCGATCCGGGTATTCAATCCCGCCGCTGAGATGCTCAGTTGACTCCTTAACCTTGATAGGAAGATGGCTTATTCCTAAATTGGTGCATAAGGGTAGGGAACTTTGGATGAACTAATGCGAATGGGTGTAAGCCTCGCAGCTCGGAAACACCCAGTGCTGACCACACTGAGAGAGACGAAAGCTAGGGTAATGCCAGTTGGCGAAGTGGCGTTAAGCATCCCTAAAGGTACGCAAAGAGAGGTCGTGATGATATAATCTACGTCCGTACCGCTCCTCGTGGAGTAGATCCCGCATCCAACCAACGCTTTTACCAGGGAACGGGAGAATTCCCACTACCGCAG
Source organism: Musa acuminata AAA Group (assembly GCF_036884655.1). NCBI lineage: Eukaryota > Viridiplantae > Streptophyta > Magnoliopsida > Zingiberales > Musaceae > Musa > Musa acuminata. The sequence goes on along the minus strand of NW_027021252.1, from coordinate 636,843 downwards.
GCAGGCCAGCCGGGTCGTGAGCGCTGTGGGAACGGGCTTCCCAATAAGCCAGTCCCGGACCGGGTAAGCATAGAATTCCAGGTAGGGCCCTTAAGTCGTGTTGGCAAATCCAAGGGTTGTGGGCGGATAAAAGCAGACGTGGGGACTCGAGTCAGGGCGCAGCTAAGAGAGCCATTCCATTTAGGGCGAGAGAGAATGCGCGGGCGGTCAAGTGCTCCCCTACTATAATAGCCATTGCCGCCAAGCCAATTCCTTCCTTCTTTAGAGGCAGACGACTACTACTGCACTAATTAGATGAAGATGATAGCTAGAATGGACTGGTATAGAATAGAAAGAACGCGAAGCGCTATAGGGGATGTTTTTGGGGTTAGGAGAATAGCTTCTGAACTTTGCCCCGTAACCTTTCCTGTCCGTCTCGACCGGCAGCAGCTGGTTCTCCCCCATCTCTCCTAAACTTCCCCCGGTCTTCGGCCCGAGCTGTATGAGGCTCAAACTCGTCCCACGTACGGTTCAGAGACCGAGCCCCATCCCAGCTAGAATGGTGCGGCTTAGGTCAACTAATACGAATAAGATACAGTTTACTCAACTCTTGCCTTTGGGTCCCGAACTCCATATGGGGAAGGAACGTTGTAGTTTGCGAGGTCTCGATCATTTACACGGACCCACTTCTCATTCTATTTGTGGTAATTTGATTATTTATAAACCGTCCCCAACGAGCGATCGGTTAATGTTAGAGCATGATGAATCACTTCGCGCCGACCTCTTGCCCAGAAACTTCCATGCCTCATATGATCATGGAAAACTAGAGCATTTTCTGCATCGGTGGATGAAGAATCACTCACATCAGAATTTATGGTTGACCATGTTCCCAGAAAAAAGATACTTTTTGTCCATTCGAAAAACGACCAGCACCACGGAAGTGGCTATACATACTAATCTATTTACGGATCTATATGCTCCGATTGGAACTGGAAGTGGAAGAACTGGCGGCTGGTATACCACCATAATTCAATTGCCTTTTCTTTTTCATATTCGGATAGGATTTCTGTTGGCTTCATCGGGAGGCTCACTACGTTTGTTACGTCAGCTCAAAAAAGAGAAGTTGCATTGGAATCGAGATAGTGGTCCGTTCATAATTGCATAAAAGGTCGAGCTGATTGAGGTGGAATCGGTTCTTGTCTTCCCTTACTACTGTTAGAATTAGCGTGAAGTATTTACAGCATCGATCTTACTACTATATAAGCCTCCGGGTTCACAAGAATAGGACCCATAAGCCCGGATGGCAAGGCTCTTAGCACCTCTGATTCTTTCTTCTATTATTTGCTCTTTAGCTTATTCTTTCTGGATTCCTTTATTTATCTTATATTATATATCTTATAAAGTAGTATACCCAAACCTATTTTCGCTTTGATTAACGTCCGGTTTTTCATCTCGCGATACCATATTAAGAGGAAAGAGATAGTTCAATTTCAATCAATAGGATAATAGCAGGAATAGGGGATTATTTCGTGGGGAGAACCCTTTCATTCATGCGCGTTTCAACATAGGGGATTTCTTATTTACCGCTAACAAGCAGTGCATCAGTATCCGTATCAGAGGAGTGCCTCCCATAGTTACGGGAATAGTTTCAGTGGAAAGAAATAGTTACGGGAATAGTTTCAGTGGAAAGAAATAGTTACGGGAATAGTTTCAGTGGAAAGAAATAGTTACGGGAATAGTTTCAGTGGAAAGAAAGTACAATCAAACTAGTCCAAAAATGAATAGAAACGCAATCTCAATAACCAATTGGAGCTCTAATTGGCATCTTGGCTTCCATACCGGGAGAGGCACGAGCTAATCTTTGACAGTTTGGAAGGTTGGGGAAAGTTATAGGTAGAAAGGTAGTCCAGCAAGAGTGGAAAGGCTCGGCTAGTCCAGCGTCACCAGATAGGGAAGGGATAGAAAGAAATGCGCAGCAAGCAACTACTCACGTTGCGCGCAGGAGTTCGGTTAGCCACACAGGCAGCAATCAATATTTCTCAAAGTCTAAAACGTTCTAAAAGGCAGGCCGGCCTATATCGGTTTTAGTGTTATCCTTCCAAACTCACTCAAGTTGCAACAATAGCTTTATGGCCTTATAAGCGGTTTCCTTCATTCATTGTTTATAGCCAGTGTTAAGCAAGAGAGAGATATACCATCTGTCAAGAGGAAGGCAAGCCGGTGAGATATACCATCTGTCAAGAATAAGGCAAGTAGGTGAGATATACCATCTGTCAAGAATCAAGAAGGCGGCCATCCGTAAAGAATCAAGAAGAGATGGCAAGTCCGTTTAGTATATAGGAGAGCAAGACGAAGCAGGCCTCTTAGTTTCACCATTGTTTCCAATCCCCTTTCTAAGACACACTTTAGTCATAGAAGCACCTTAGATAGAATCAAAGCTGGCTGACGACGTGCCCTTTACGCCCAGTCATGAAATCCATCCCAGTGAGCAGTGAGAAATACAGTTCAATAAAACTAATACCTTCTCTGACTTCCAAGTCCGCTTCATATCTTAATCCTGGGTCTTTTCTTTCTCTGGCTCTTTGAACAGCGAGGTCAACTCTTAAACAGTCTCTTTGAACAGCGAGGTCAACTCTTAAACAGTCTCTTTTCACTCTGGCAACTGGCAACTGAACTGCTTCCCGAGCCTACCCGCCAAGTAAGTAAACAAGCCTACCCGAGCCTATGAGTGGTTTCATTCTTTCACTCCTTAGCTGCAGTCTGCCACTCCCTGGGTTGGGTTTCCGAGTTAGAGTATTGAAAGAGCAGTAGCGCTAGGTTGAAACCAAGCAAGGGAAGGCTCATAGGCAATAGAGTTAAGACCAAGATCAGTAGCTAAAGAATACCAGTCATAAGCTTGAGACCTAGAGATAGTAGGGGAAGGCTATGATAAAGTAAGGGCAGCCTTGTCGACAGAGTAGTAGGAATAGGAGTGAGGGCTGTATTGGAATACTACTTAAACCAACAAACTAGTCTTTTAGGCGGGAGTATAAGTTGGAAGCTAACCTAGGAGCGGAAGGAACAAGTCGATGTCTTCTCCAATAGAAGAGCATATAGTAAGAGCTAGAGTTTGGAGTAGTAGACCCAAATACAAGTGAGTTAGCTTCTGTATCCCGAGTGGAGGCCCTGTTATCAGTGGTTGAACGCCTAGTGACGAGTGCGAGTCTTGTTATTGGTAGTTTTGAATTCCAGTATAGCAGCTCTTATTCTTAGAAACATTGAAGTCAGCCTGCATTCCATGCTCAATCCTTGTTGTTTTAGTGGTTTTATTCTCTATTACGCTTTTGAGTATTATTAGTCCCAATTGCTAGTTAAGTTTCTAGCTATAGTATTGTTGACAGTGACTCAATTGCTTCTGTGGATCTTATCATTCTTTTAGTGTAGTTGACCTATCCCTGTACATATATTATCATTATGACTCTTAAGCTACAGCGTTGTTATCTATGTTTTTATTCCTTAGGGCGGAAGTCCGTCTGATACGTAAGCCAAAGAAAGAGTCAGAGAAAGTCAAGTAAGAACGATAGCTGGGAAAGTAAGGCTTCAAGACTGGAGCGGTAGACCTAGCTAAGGGATAAGGTTCTAGAAAGTCACGAGTAAAGCCCGATAAGCACCAGTTAGAGTCTGATAGAGTGTGGGGAGGTTGTCTGTTTTGAGTTGAGTTCCTCCAGTTTCATTCCGCATATCGAGTTGTGGAGCCTTCCATTACTGAGTGGAATTCCTAGTTAGCGGGTCAATCTTGTAAGTAGTGAATCCTAAAAAGCACTAGCTCAACTCTGATTAGTGGAGGAGTAAGACCTAACAAAAAGGGAGTGAGCCTCATAGGCTGTAAAGCAATGTTAATAGGCAGGCAGGAGATAGCGGCGAAAAGACAGGAGCTAAAGAGTTAAGGTAAGGAGAAAGGCTTGTTGGTTGTGTTTTCATTCTGATATTGTGGGTATAGCTCCCTAGAAAGGTCTCCTTGTTCACTTAGCCAGGTATCCTTACTTATCCTATTGATCAGTCCGCCTTTACTTACTTGAAAACTGGATTTCCACCTCTGATTATACTACTATGCCCCAACTGCGGTAGTTCTAGGTTTGGTCTGCCCTGCCTTACTTGACTTCCTTAGCTGCTTGCTGACTTTGGTTTTGACTTGTTTATTCTCTTATTCCATTGAGTATTCCAGTTATTTATATAATATTCCTGAGTACTTTATTAGCGAAATAAGGTTCAAAAGGTATCTGGATTATTCTACTTAACACCTCCATCGTGAAGTGAAATAGTAATATCGTCTTTAGACTGGATTTTCACCCACGTTTAGCTAAGCAAACCACTCACTAATAGAGTAGAAATCTAATATGAGAAAAAAGTCGTTCGAGCCCAATTCTTAGTGCCTCTATGTATGGTTCCATCCCCTGCATGATAAGACAAAGACATTCTATAAATCCACATAGACAAAGCCATTCTTTCTGTTGGGCTTTCGTTCTTTTGGTTCTGCGCTTGATTCCTTCGTTCCAGTCCGCGATGCCCCTCCATCACCAGAAGTCTTCCTTTGTCGCGTGCGTAGTACGTGAAGGCATATCCATTACTGTACTCGATACAGGCAGCCACCTACCTATAAACCGGTTGGATTCTTTAAATAACAAGTCAGGATCTAATAAGTAGTTAGGTGTAATAGAGCAAGGATCTGGATCGGTTAGTCCACCAAGTATGAGAAGCACTTGCTTCATTCTTCTATTTAGGAGTTTCAGAGTGAGATTACTCTTAGGGCGAAGTAGTGTCCTGTTACTCTCATTTATATGTTGCTCTTTCTCCTGCCTCCATCTTATGCTTATTATCCTTATTAAGATCTGTCTTCCCTTGCTTCCTTACCTATTACTTACTGTTGGCTCTAAAGAATGGAATCTCAACATAAAAGAATGAATTGGAGTTTGCCGTTGTTGCTGATTTTATTGCTTGTTCGGAAAGCGATTGGCCTCTTATATTCCAGTAAGAAAGAAACCATAAAGTGAGAATGGAATAATGGGGAAGTTAAGACAAACACTCTAAGGTCCGATCTAGCACATATTGTAATAGAAAAGAGGTAGCACTTCGTTATCTTTCTAGCCTACCTACAACCTAGCCTCTTTCTCTTGTGCCTCTTTCTCTCCTTGAAGTTCAGATCCGGCTTCAGATCTTTCCACTGGTTATTGACTTTGGGTATTCGAAAAGATCAGATAGCGTAAGACAACACAAGAACTATCAACTAGATTCAGTAGACTGTGCCGAGGAAGGCCCCTTTCAGGTAGTTTAAGCCATGGTTAACTCATTTTATGTCATATCAATCAATCACTTCCACTTTGAAACTTGCCTTCTAATGCATTATAGCCAAATAACATTCATTTTACTTGACCAGGATGCACTATCTTAAACAAGCAAGCACCCATCGAACCTACTACACTACTCGGTTCCTACAACACATAAACATAAAGAAAGCCAATTGAACCACTCAATCCTATGTATAATTACATATAATGTCTATACTCAACTCCCTTCCATTTAGCCTTGTTAACAAATACTGATCCTTATCCTTCGAGCTCTCAACTCGAAAAAGGCAGTAAAAGACAGGAATCAAAGAATCAATCCTTAAATCCAGAGTGAAAACACCAAGTATCAGACCGAAGCTACGGCCATCAGAAGGGAATCAAAGAGAATCACTCCTGCAATAGAGAAGAAAAGGGAAAATACATAATAGAGGGCAGGCGTGGCGGAGGCCATACGCAAAGCTAGGGGCTAGCAAGTAAGGCTGAGAAGCATTAGTTAAAGAATAGAGTGAAGCAGTGTCCGCCTAGATCCCGCGAACTAAAGAGTGAAAAGTGGACTGTCAACTGGCAGCTAGCCTATATGGTATGGATTCTTCAACGAATACAACTCTATATATGGGAATTAGACCAATGCTAATCATAATTACCTCTTTGGGTAGTAAATCTGACTATCTATATCGTTATTGCATGCTTACTTGTTAGCCTCGTCCCTATTGCCTCACCCATAAGTTTCCCGCTCCTGTCTCCGATTCCCCTCCTATTCTTGCTACCATCCACCTATATGAGTCCCGCTTTTCCTTTTGATTAGTCAGTTATTCCTTATAGGCATTCTGTATTAAGGGACTTTTGTACGACGTAATATTGATTAGTGCAATAAGAATTGAGCTGTTGACAACAAGACCTAACTCTACTTGTGGAACTAACAACACAAGAATCCCTATCGTATTCAGTACACCTCGCCGAAGAAACACTCTTTCTTTAGTAATCTACCGCAATTTATGTATAAGGGGGCTTAGTATAGGTCTCAATCTGGTCTTCCAGCTACCCGGCACCCGAAACTCTACTTTCCATCTTTAGCTTCTTATCCCAATATAAGGAATTGATCCAAGGTAATAAACAGAATCTGGGGAGTCAGAAACGGAATCATAGGCTGGAGCTAGAGAGGGCCTAATACATATACTAAGGTGAATTCACTCCTTCTAGTTTCATTGCAGAGGTGCTGAAAGCCTTGACTGATAGCTTCTAAACTAACTACTAGAAATCCTTTACTCAGCAACTGACTATAGGGGCCGAATAAGTTGATACCTTACCTTATCAGTTAGCAGAGATGAGCTAGCAGGGTTCAATGAGAAGATACGAAGCTCGAGATTGATTTGATACCAGAATTAGGCTCTCTTCTCTTCTTGCCAATACAGTCGGATTAAAGTCAGAATAGACCTCCCTCGCCTAAATACCCGCTTGCTTGATACCCTCGTTCGTAAACTACCCTTGAAGACCCGCTTGTAGTTGACTTTAGAACTATTGATTCTGTTTCAGGACTTAGCCCATCAGCATCAAAGAAAGAATCAAGATCTTCTGCAGTAGCGCGTATAAGAGTTGACCTCATAAGAGTTTACCTCGCTCTCGAATCTTATGCCTCAGATCCCGAAAACAGTGAGTCTGAAGTTGACAGGCAAGCGACTCTACTAGACAAGTTAACGCCTGAATGAAGTCAAATCACCTCTATTTATGACAAACAAGCACCTTTCCTTGCGCCAACAAACACGTATTACTTGAGAACAGGCTATACTTGAATCATCACTTCCCGCTGTGCTTACTTTCTCTCTACTGCTCCTAAGGTTATGAGCAAGTACTGGGGAAACTCCACTTCAATTCCCATTATGTTATGAGAAATTCTCTATCTTGCCCTGCCCCCTTCCCTTTAGCACTTGTTATTGCCCTTGCCGACCCAGTAAGTGCTCCTTCTTGACCAACCCGTAGCCCAGTATTGGAATGAAACTACCCTTAACATAAAGTAAGCCAGGGTCAACTCAAACTAGGCGAACGAACAGAACAAAGTCGACTTAACTCTCACAAGAACAGGCAATTCTACTAAGTAGTTCTATCTCCGTCCCATCACTAGTAGGGTTCAGCCACCTCAATTCCTGTGCCCTTAAGTAATTGGTTACGCGGCTGCTCTCCTTTGATTCAATCCGATAGGCCCTTTTTCCCTAGTTTCTATAGATAGGAAAACACTAGTCAAATACATTAACATTAATCTAAGTAAACGGAATACTTGACTTAATTAATAACATCAAATATAGAATGAAAGCAACGAGTGCTAGTTTTCAAGCAGAGATAGGGAATGCAGCTGACGAATGGCAGACTACCTTGGTGCCCTCGACGAAAAGAATAGAAGAGAAGACAGGAGAGTTGGACTAAAACAATAGAATAGGAATACATCCTAGCGAGCGCCAGTTTTCAACACTCAAGCATAGGTCATTGTAGACATTGGCAGAGCGCAAGAGTTGATTGGGAACCTTCGAGACAGAAGCGACAGAGTTAGAGTAACGAGTGGCAGGCGCATAGTCAGTAGTTTGGTTCCCCGGTTCTTTTCTCGATACGATTAAGTAGCACTTGTAGAATGAGATAAAGATGAGTAAGTAGCACTTGTAGAATGAGATAAAGCAATCGAATAAGAAAAGTAAGCTGCTACAGAACGAGTTCCGAGTAAGGCATTAAAGGCAATAGAGCAAAGATCTGGATCAGCAACTAAAGTCTCATTAGGCGCTAGCGTATTCTCTCATTATCCAGGGTATCAGTCGTGGTAGCGCGTATTGGTGTTAATAGCAAAGATCCGGGGATCCCCTAGCCATTCTTATACTATATGAGCTTATACTATTGAGCTTCTACTATTGAGTTTTCTTCTTGACTCTTATTGTTAGTATTGGTATGCTTGCCGGGGCGCTCCCTTAGTCTTGAATCTCCAAATCGAATACTTTTAGTAAGGGGTGGTTTAATGAGATAATGGAGTAGAAGAGCCAAACTCATAAGTCAGACTTCAAACAACGAGAGGCAGCTCTGTTACGTTAAATAAAAGGAGAGGCAGCTCTGTCTGTTAGCGGCTTCTTAGTAATTGCTTGTTCAGTGTAGATTTCATTTCAGATCCACTACTTCTGATGCAGAGCTACGAGCTACTGGATCCACGAGAGAATCAATGAATTCTTAAGCTTACAATACATAAACGATATCCTGACTTTCCTTTTTGATTCTTCAAGAACTTATGCCGTGTTGAGAGTTTCTCTCTTATACTTATGGTTTTTATACCGGTGCGTGAACGGGAGATGTAAGATTAGATGCTGATATCAGTTAGTTAAGTCTAAGCTTATGAGTTAAGGTATGAGAAGCTGTAGTTCCCAGTCGCCAAGCAACTACGTTAGACCGCCAAGGCCTAAAACTCGACTATAAGCGCCAAGACACGGATAGACAAGTAAGCTACTGTCACTACATCTGCTGACTTCCTTTCTACCCTAGGCAGCAGCTACATAGCTTCAGTCCCATACAAGTAATACCTAGCACGAGTAGGCACTGTTGCATTCTTATATTAGTTAGCTTCATTCTATCCCTACTTAGCTGCATTCCGATACCCTTGTGGAGACCACCCATACTTGCTACCCTGGCTTTAAGTCTAAGTACACCCAGCATCAGGCTGAGTAGCTATGGTATTGGATGTACTGGCTTCATTCTGTAATTACCTTGCTCCATTCTTGAACTGCCTTGTTTCATTTCCTCCAGTAGTGGTTACATTCTTTCCAGCAGTTCTCCAGCCTTGTCAGCAGATAAATAAGAATAATGGATATAGTTCTGGAATAAAAGGTGATTTTATAGGTATAGTGGCCCGTTTGTAGGTATAGTTCGGCAAGGTCAAAGGTCAGTTTAGAGGTATAGTTCGGAAATGACAAATAAAAGAATAGAAGTAGGGGTAGTAAGCCCAACAGTAAGTAACGCCAGGAGCAAGTCTAAGAACGAGGAGAGTGAAAGTGGGTCTTTGGCCCTGGAGGATACAATAAGGCTTTGCTACTGTCAGTTCATTCCGCTTAGTATTGGTTCAAGTCTCTTACTTTTCAGTTGGATTCCCTCTATCAGTGGATGCGCTACTGGATCGTAACCTAATTATCCAAATACGGAGGTTGGTTCTAATACCCTATGAGTAAAGTAAAGGAATGAAAAGCACCTAGGCGCGTAGAATTAGTTCCCGGCTTAATGCTTAGAAGCAAAGCTGTAGTTCGATTATATTCCCGGCGCTGCTGCTAAAAGAGTTCAACTTACAAGTACAATACAAATGCAAGGGTATATTAAGTACAGAACTAGGGCTTACACCCGGGACTAGGCATTGAAGAAAGGAGTGCGAGAACAAAACTTAGAAGTAATAATAAGGATTCCGGGTTACAAGAGTCAAAGGGGAACTACAGAATTTCACTAGTAAATCCAATACTATAGCTACTAAGATCAGAATTAAGCCAGTACTACCTGTCTGAAACTCTAACTCCACAAACTAGAACAGCAATTTACTATAAGAGCAGCAGCTTACTTAAGAACTCCAACAGGACTACCACTTGATACTGGCTCTGGCTCTTTTCACTAAGGCTTCTATCTATACCTATGGCAACAGCCAAGACACTACTACTGGACTACAACTACCGGTATTCACCAACAACAAGACCTTCAACTTAATGCTCTTTTCACTTAACTGAATTAGGCTCTCCACTCGGGGAATTAAGACCAATAATACTACTTGTCAACTACTACAGTTCAAAGAGCTAACTACTATACTACTTGCTCCCCGGGCTACTTAATATAAGGGCAACAGCCAAGCTACTACTAGTTTCATCATTAAGTTAATAGGAACCAGCTGCTTGTTTTATTCTTTCACTCTGATAGGAAAGAGTGGATTAACTCCCTTCCCGAAACTTCTTAGAGAGGCCTCTCTACCACTACTCATAAGAATAGGGGATCCGGAGCAGCCCTGCCGCTCTTTTAACTCGCTGACGCGACAGCGAACACAGGACTAGTCACAACTGCCGCACAACTACTTACGTAGTTGCTTGGCGTCTAGTAGTTCCTTGGCGGTCTGAAACTAAGGAAGTCAGAATAGAAATAGAATCAATACTAACCTAACTCAGGTGCCTGCAGTATTGAATGAAACTCCTCCTCTCCGGCTTCCTTATCCGCTCTTGAAACAGCTTCCTTACCAGCTCTGGAAACAGCTTCCTCGCCTGTAACTGTGGATTCTTCTGAAACACACCCGGTTCTCATTCTTATGCTTACTAGTTTGATTCTGACTTGCTTCATTCTTTAACTAGATGCGGGGGAATTGGTGGGAATCCATAGTACTTGTTTCAGTCTTGATGCGTGAGCCTTAATAAGTAGGGACTTACTACTAGGCTACAACTTATGAGTTCAATTCTGATCTCGTAGGCTATAGTACGGGTTTCCTCATAGCCTTCTACTTACTTGTTTCATTCTGATATTGGAAGTTGCCCTTAAGTAATTGGGGTTAGTTACCCGGATCTATATCTTCTCCTACAACTACTTCTTCTCTTGGCTCTTTGACTACTTAGTGAAATTAAGTAATTCCGACTTCTTAGTTTCATTCTGAAATGCATTCCTTGCCTTGGTGCAGTTCCTTGGCGGTCATTAGCAGTGTCTTGGCGATTTGAGAAAATTGATTCATCGGTAAAAAGTGGTTGGTTGTCTCTTCTACTTACTTGTTTTCTTCCTTGACTCTATGAAACAGAACTTCCCGCTTCTAAGCCAACTAAGATCTATGACCTAGCATCAAAGCCAGTACTTTACTCTGCCCCTACCCGCACTAACTCTATCTTCCTTTCCTACCCATCCTAAAGGCCTTTCTTCGACCCTAATTCTTTTAGTAAGAAATACCTTTTATTGCCCCTCAGGTGGTATAACATGATATTTCTCCCATAAAACAAGAAAAGATGTGATAGAATGCATTCTAACCCCTATTCTTAGAATTCCCCCACTCGGTATTCAACAAGTTAACCTAGCTTAGCTCTATTCTTTTGCTTGCCTCGTCAACTTCCCTTTCTTACCCAACAAACACAGATGAAACAAGAACACAGAGCTTGCGGATTCCCCGGATTCTGTAGCTTCTGCCCCGACCCCCTTTGAGAATTGAAAGAAATAAGTTGTCATAGTGTGAGACTCCTGGTTTCCTTCTTGAAGACCCGGCGCATACAAAAAGGCAGGATGGTGACTCACCACGCTTTCCACAGGCAGAGCGACTCCTACTTACTTAGAGGCAAACCAAGCCTATCGACAAGCGGCCGCCAAGTCACTTCTATACACGCAACTACAAATGCAAAAGTGGAACATAAACAAATGGAAAAGTCGAACATAAACTGCATTGAATAAAAGAGGCGCATCACCCGAAACTCTCTAGCCCGAACTCTCCTTCCTCTCTTGCCCGAACTCCACTTTAAGATCTCGCTGCTGCACTTATAATAAAGACTTCCTTGATACCGATTCACTGTTGATTCTACTGTCGATTCTCGAACCACTTCTGAAACAGGAACTGGAACTAGCAATTCTTATGCGCCAACATCCGACTTGAGAACTGCTTCCTCAACGGCTTGAACACTATCTTTAGAGTCGACAACAGAGACAGATTCCGAAAATACGGACTAGTTTGTTATTATATGAAAACATCGGACTCCAACTTTGAACTCGAAGTTATAGGAGTGGGGTATTTCCGGAATTCTATATATACTAGGCGCAATAAATACATCCCTTTTGCCTACCTCCACTGGAAGAACCGCTTCTAAACGGACTTTAGCCTATTCTTTACTCATATATATATGAAAGACACACCATCCCTTTCTTTTGCTTCAAAACAAACAGGACTTTTACTTTATAGGAGCAATTATAGTAGGAGAGTTGTAGGGCAAGAAAGAACGAGATACTCCTTTTCCACTTTACCGACGCTGTTAAAGAAAACCCGAACACAGGACCTGGTAGAGCGGAGCCTTTACTATAAGCTGTAGATTCCAAGGGATATGAAGCCGAAGAGAATCTATTTCTGAATTCATACTAACCGGACTCGTAGCCAACAAATATGTATTCTGAAGTAGTGGAGAATATCCTGTTCCTGTGAGAGTGAGAGTTAACACCAAGTGCTTTCCTTTGCCCTTAAGTAATTGGGGCGGGCTTTGAAGCTATAAGTACTGAAGTAAAGGATCGGAAGAAACAGAATCATTAGCTACTAGGGTATAATAGAAGAAGGTAACCAACAATCAGAGGGTAACTGCGCTCTAAACTAGAAAGTTCGAATTGACTGACCTCTTTCTCTTTCTCGCCAACTTTGTACTCTTCACTCGTCAACTAAGAATGAAAACGAGGACATATAAGAATGAACCTAGATGCAGAGAATGTAGTACCTAGCATGGAAACTAGTAACATTGCGCACTTAGATACTGTACATGCGCTATCCGCTATAAAGTCAGAATGAAACTCAAAGATAAGAAGCCTCAGAAACAAGTTAACTAGATGCAAGGGAAGAAAGATCTTCATCTTTCGCAGTTCAATCTCATTCTGTGCTAACGGGAGCTCGAAGCGATTCAGCTAACAACGTTGGGTTGGGTCAAGACGATCTTACTTTACTAGCTTTTCAAGAGAATAATAAAGTAGCGTTGATCGTGGAGATGGGTTGGTGATTAGTTTTCCCGAGTATATGAGTTCGGGTCGGGGTGCTGGAGCTTTTAGTTCTCTTTTTGGCGCTGGGCAAGAATCCAGTATTGGTAGAGTACAGGGAAGGGAAGAATTTCTTAATGCAGTTGCAGCAGGAAAAGTGGTTTTTGTTGAATTCTTTGTTGCGCTAGCAGAGGTTTAGAGTGGAAAGAGAAGTAACAGAATCATGAGCGAGGTATTCTAGATAGGGGTCACTCACCATAGCCTCTTTCTCTAAAGTTGAAATTTCTGAATGGAACTGGAGAGTCCGGAAAGCAAGAATTAAGCTTCAATCCACTAAGTCAGGATTTCACTCTCCACTTAGCAACCACTAGCCAAAGCTTGAAAGGGACAATGAAGTAAGCGGCAGAATCAACATAAGAATGAGCCGGGTAAGATAGAATAAGGTCACTACCCCAGGACTCTATTTCTTGTTTATCGCCTACCAAGTGCTCTTTCTTTGCTTACCTAGTGCTTGCTCTCTCTTTGCCCACCTAATGCTCTTTCTTGAAAGTCTAAACAGCAATACCTAAAGAATTGATCTCTACCATACAATAGCTGTGCAGCAGGGCTCGTGAGGATACTTGTTTAGCTTATCCGGGGCAGCCGCTCCCTTCTCTATTACCCTAGCTCCCTTCTTTATTATATAATACTTCAGAAAACATACTTAATTTATTCCATCTTATATAGTAGGATAACTGATGAAACAAGCCCAGCAGAGCCAGCGAGCGGGGTTCAGTTCAATGATTTGTTACCTGTTGCCATGGGTACAGAAATGATATCTTGCCCCATTTCTTCTTTTATAACAATTTATGGCTTGTCTTGGCAGCTTGGTAAGTTTCAAAGAGATGTTACCTGTTGCCAGAGGTAGCTACCGGTAGTGAAAGGTTGACTTTATGCTCAGTTAAGGGTAGTAGAGTGAAGGAACTAATTAAGACACACCTCCGGGCGAGAGCAGGTGAGGAAGCTTTATCAACAGAATCCGGGTTGACAGTCTCAGTTGATAGTCCCAAGTAGTGGTCCAAGTGGTCTTTCTGAGGCGCGGTGTCGACTCTAATTGCCTGCTTTATTGTTTTCTTTGCCTTTGTAGTTGTAGTTTGTCTCATACTTTCATCTAAGAGGCACGCCTCTATAATAAGTTGTTGGTTACTTCTGGTAGTACTGGCTTTCTTGTCGAGTAGTTACTTGGCGGTTGTTAGTTTGATTGTTATGTCGATGCTTTGTTTTAAGTCGTTAGCTACTAGTGGAGTACCTTCTTTCAATAAGTAAGTCAAAGAGCTAAACACACTTTCAATAAGTAAGTCAAAGAGCTTAAACACAATAGTAGTAGAAATGAGCTAGTGGACGGGACATAGCAATAAGAATGGAACGGCGTAGTCAAAGAATCAAACAAGCCTACCCTACCCGCACTTAAGTCAACTTTCCTCGCAGTGCTTACCTTGCCTACCTCTCATTGTGCACCCTTTCTTATCAAAGAATAGCTCTCATACAGGGAGTTATCTTTCTCTCCTCTGCGTCTGAAGTAGTCGCTTGTCCCGTTGCTTGTCCGGTAACAACTTCAACTAATACATTATAAGAGTGTGTTCTTGTTCTGGCGGTAGTAGCTTGGCGGTATTTCATTCAACTCTCAACTCTCAACTCCTATTGAACTCCTAACTCAGGTACCTGTATTTATTATATTCCACTCCTAAATAGGTAAGTAATAAGAATAGGGCCAGAATAAAGAACTTGCTAGCGCATTCCAGGTTTCATTCTTACCCTCTTCAACTCAATTATGAAAGGAAGGAGCACCAGGTAAATAAACCAGTAAATACACAACCCTTGCCCAATACGGAATTTTCTCTATCTTGCGTATGGTAAGGAACAAAAGCAAAAGGTCAAAGGGCATAGATTTAGATAAGATTACCCATTGATATATACTTTCTGGCAATCGAAATATGAAGCTAACGTTGGAGCAAGAACAAGAGCATAGGTAGACTTCACGGATTCAACTCAAACAGACTAGAATTGGGACACGTAGACAAAGAGCTAGAGCGGAACAATCTGTTGACACGTATACAAGGTTTGGGCTGGGCCACTTAGTGCTTCCTTGCCAGTCTTAGAAGAGTCGACTCGCCTCTAACTCATACTAAAACCGGTGAATAAAGGACTTGACTTGGTTATAACTACCGACCAAGCTACTAAGGAAGGAAAGCTAGAAAAAAGAGGATCAGAATGATGGTAGAAAACGAACAAGAGTGGTTAGTTGACTCGGCGCAGAAGGGAAGGGCCAAGCTTAGTTTTGAGTTGCGCTAAGGAGCCTGTGGGGAGACAGAGTTCAAAGAGGTGCATGAAGAGCGGCCCCGCCAAGCATATACTACACAAGTAACGGGCCTCGCCACTACAGTTACTTCTAACTCGAACAGCTTCCTCATCTTATCAAACTTTTATGATCCTAATTAGAATCCTGAATCCGCTCTAAGATGATTGCCCTTCTGTAGATTACCCTTCCTTTAGATACGACTTGACTTTCAAACTAGACTTTATTTCCCGCTTTCTTTATACTGGGCCTGGCAATACTTACTTTACTGGCATGACTTAACGCTTCAGCCGGTATTGATTCTGTCCCGAACAAAACTCGGTAGTTGCTCGTCTGATTGGCTTGTAGTTGGTGCTGTAGCTCTAAGTCATATAGAGAGATAAGTTAGGCGTCGACGAGTTCTGTTGCAGCAAGCAGGTCTGGAAGGAGAGGCCGGGGCAGTATAAGGAGAGTATGAAGGACTTAGTGCTCCAGAAAGAAGATATGATGCCCAAAAGTCGACAATAACTCCACTCTATGAATCTTAACCATATTATCACGCTCCTGATCTTGTTTGATATCTGTCTTCTGCTTGAGCCTCTGATTCTGTAATTACCTGTTTCTATAGGAGAAAACCTTCCCGTTAGCGCAGACGAAAACACGAGCGGACAACAAAGAATCAGATTGAGGCCTTGTTCCCTTGCTTGCTCATTTGTCCTTGCTTATTGACTTTAGGATTGTGAATCTACTGCCACCTTACGCTACAACATCTCATGCACGCAACTTAGTAAGATGCTTAGTTACTGTCTGTATTCTATTAATGTCACACAAGCTATATGATTTTCTGCAATTGCTCCCAAGTTTACTAAATGGAATTGAGTGGAGTTCGCCGGGGTGCTAATGCTTTTATTGGTGTTTACGCAGTGGTTGTTTTGTTTACTTTACTCTGTTCTATATGATGTGCACTCATTTACATTATTGGTATGGCTAGATCAATCCTTTTCTGATTGCCTACTTTCCCACCGGCAAAGCTTAGTATAGACAAGGGTATTCATAGGCCAAGTAAATAGACGCCAAGCTACTAGGCAAGTATATACTACAGTGAGTTATGAGCAAGTCAAGTGTGTCTTAATTAGTTCCTTCACTCTAACTCCAATCTACAGAGCTACAAGCCTGCAAACCGTCTAGTAGGCCCGCGGATTCTCTTACCGCCGAACCCATCTTGTCGACATCACAAGCACCAAAAGAGTAGAAAACAGAAGAACCTCCTAATACTAATTGACTTCTTCTGCAACTGATCTGATAAAAGGAACTGACCTACAAGGAGCTACAGCAGGATAATCACCGAGCCTTTCTACACGACCAACACTGTACCTTACTCCGCCACGAACACTGGACTAGTTTTACTAAACCCCGGGCAAACTGGGCTCCTAGAAACAGAAGAAACAGAATGAAACGAACATAACTCCTATATTGAATTCAACTCCCCACTCGAAACTCATAACTACTGTTGTATCCCATTGTTCAGACTAATCTCTGGATTCTGACCCTTGCTTGAAACTCCCATAAGCTCCATCTTTCCCTTGCTTGCTCTCGCTCCGTTGCTTGTTGATTATGAGATGCACATTCTAGAGTAAGCTAACATCACTGCTACATTGCTTTGCTTTCCTTTAGCGCACCCCGAGTAGCTTGTTGCAGTAATCCGTATTTGGAATCAATTAGAATATATTGAAAAACTTCCATTTGAATTATAGTTTCCTGTTTAAGAGCAACGTTTTAGGTTACAATCAGAGTTTCCTGTTTCGTTGAATTGCGCGTTAGTACAAGTTAGCTGGAACAAGAACAAGAACAAGTGTAATCATGCAAGAAAACAAGAATGACTCATATCTAAATAAGAGAGTGCAAGACGTTGTGCTAATGCTTATTACTCGGAGGTGCCTCAATCAATTCGACTCTTCGTTGCCTCAATCAATTCGACTCTTCAGCTAACGTGATAAAGCCCTTTTTCACAATGATGCATTTCTTTGCCTTTTTGTCACTGATTCATTTCTTTAATATTAATAAGGGAGTGGAAGAGTTAGGTACCCCAGAAACAAATGACATTCAGGACAGAGCAATAAATCCAATAAGTTGTTGAGTTAAGTTCTGCTCCTACTCTGTTAGCGCTTTTGTAACTCGCAGGAAAAGAAACTCCCTTTCCGTTACTTGTTTATTGCTTGTTCCTAAGCTTGTTTGATTTCTCTTTTGCTACAGGAATGGTTAGGGCAGGGGCACACACATCGTCTGCCTAAACTGGTGCATTTGTGAACTGACTCAAGAATTAGGGCCGGATCTGAATTACGCTTGTCTGCTAAAGTAAGTTGACTTGGCGAGCTCAATCGGGATCCACGAGAAGAGGTTCTTCCCTTCCCTAAATTGAATCACTACGGAAACCCGGTAAGCTGTGTTCTTACTCGGTTCTATTCTTGTGAAACATCTTCCATTTGTGAAGTAAGGGAGGGCGCCAGCCAGAGGCAATATATAAGGCAAGGGAACAGCGCAAAGAATAATAGCTTGTTTCGACACCTCGCATCAAAACCGGGAAGATAATCTTTCTACCATACCGCTTCTTTCTACTGTTTCCTCACCTTATCCAGCTTCGGCTTCTGAAACAATACTTTCTTCTGATCCTGCTGCTGATGCTGATCTAGCTTCTGCTGACTTGAGAACTGAGCTTGGCTTGATGGTTCCCTTGCCTCAACTTCTTATATAGGCCTCGACTCTAATCCCACTGCTCCTTCAGTAGTCTGCTGAGTCTGCCTTCTTGCCCTGACAAAGTACGTTCAATTCCAGGGGATGAAACAGTATGGGAAGAGTATTGCCTCCCACCCCAATATAGATATAACTAAACCTAACACCCATCTATTGCTCCAGATCCATCTTATTCCCGAACGGAATCTTCTCCTGCTACTGTTGCTTGTCACGCTCTGCTTGTTCCTTCCTCCACATAATAGTTCCTTCCTTTCTGAGTATTTGTAGTAGTGACTTTTGGCTTAAGTCAGAATACCTTAATGGAGTTTCCTTTCTTTGATACAGAGCTCATTCTGATGTTTCTTACCTTCAAGTTATGTATTCTCGGTAACTAACCAAACCACAGCTCTAAGGATTCAAGCAAGTAGTAAGTCCAGATGTTTACCAGTACATTCTTCTTTTCTTGCCTCCATCTCATCTAACTCGGGTATTGAAAAGGAATAGAGTTATATCAGAGTAGAAGACCGCTCCCCTTTATCTTATCCCTTACCAGAGTAGAAGCCCGCTTCCAATAAGAAGAAGAATAAGGGACCGTGCCTAAATTCAACAAGCAAATACACTCCAGAAGCGAATGACTATAGATATAGCACCGGGCATCCACTCCAAGCATTACTAACACATGTAAACAGTAATAATCAATCAATCTCCATTTTCACATGTAGCACACCCGTAATTATAAAGAAAGATATATTGGACTTCTGCACCGCACATTTATTGAGTTAGTAGGCTATAATGTAATAATGGTCATAATAATAAGGCAATTCTCTAACTCGAGTAAACTCATATTATAGCAAATCACCCATTCTGTGGTGTTGACCGCTGTTAGCAGGAGTTTGATGGTCATCGGTCTATTGCTTGACGAAGTTGTCGGTTCAGATGCTGGCGCTTCTTTCGGGTTGGGTGCGAGTGGAGTATCTTTCTGCCCTTAAGTAAATGGGTTCTGAATAGAGATCCGCTCCTATGGTTGGTAATGAAACGGATTGTTCCCCTGTATAACCTTCCTTGTATACGAACTAAGTGATTTCTTGGCTTTCCTGCGAGTCGAGAAGAAGCTTTTAATGGGTGTTGACTAAAGTAAGCTGCAAGTGGTCCAACGAGTCTTGTTCCAGAAGCGCTTATGTGCCGGGCAGTAAGTGATAGAGTTGTTACCGGGCAGTAAGTAATCAGTCATAATCCTGTGTACCATAGTGGATGAATTCTTTCCTCAGTAGGAGTTCTGGATTCACTAACTAGGCCTACCTCAACTAGCCCTTACTTATATTAGGCTTTCCACTATCTACTTTCTTTCAACTAACAACTTTATTCGAACAGAAATAAGCTTCTAACTGATATTCTTTCTTTATCAAAATAAGCTTCTAACTGATATTCTTTCTTTATCAAAAGATTAAAGGATTCAAATAAAGCACCCGAAACAAGAGCACCTAGCTACCTTACACCCGCCAAGTCACTTGTTACGCGACAGTGTTTTGCTGTTTCAAGATCATCCTGCAGTGCGAGGAAGAGTTTCAGACCGACCTGTCAGCGTAGATAGTTCTGAAGAAGGTGAGTAATCAGTCAGATCTTATTGGCTTTGATGCGAGGCCCTTATTGTAAGTTGAACGATGGCTACTTTTCGGGTCCTGGCTAGCTGTTAGGGGAAGAAATGTAGTCCAGGCCCAGTTCTTAGCGACTCTCAATCATGGTTTACTGCTTGCTTTATGTTAAGGGTAGTAGAGCTGTGGAACTTATTAAGACACACTATTGCTGGTAACTTAACTCATTGTACTGCTGTAGCTGGCTTCGTTAGAAATGGACATACACGAGTCAAAGAATGAAACTACCCAACTACCCCACCAAGTAAATACCAGCCTAATACTCTAAATCAGGTCATCAAGCCTTAACCTATAAATCAGGTAGAGCAGAGCCAGTACCATCTTCTTCCCTTTGATTTGTCAGTTCCGACCTTTACCTTGAAGTGAGGAATGGAATTGAACCTATGGAGCACCAGGAGCGGTTCAACGCCTGGGTCAAGCCATTTTCCTCAGGAACTTTCAGAAACCTCCACTCTAGTAAATACTCAAGTAAAGGCCGTGGGGCACGAAGACGAAGAAGAGAGAAAAAGCATACATATAAGGCAAGCAAGTCGCAGATAAGAGAAGACAAGAAAGATCAGAAGGAGCCATGTTTTCCGGAAGAATTGGATGTGCACAGAGGATTCATCTTTCAACAGCATTTAAGGATGTGCACAGAGGATTCATCTTTCAACAGCATTTAAGAAATTCAGTATTCGTTCATTCAACGGCATTAGCGGTCTCTTTCGGGAGCAGAGAAAAGGAAGGATAGGCTGCTGATAAGGTGAGACCAATAGTCTCTTATCTTAGATGGCACATAAACTGGGAACTATCAATTAAGGGTGAGATCTTATCGGGTCGGGTAAATGGACTGATATAGTGAAGAATCAAAGTAGCAACTTGGCGCCAAAAAGAGAGCGAAAGTGCATCCAACCACTTATAAGAAATGGCAGAGTTCACCCCCTCCACCACTACTTAGGTTATAAATGAAGCTGATCCCCACAGGTTTACTGTTTGGTAGGATATTTGATTGAAGATCCACTCTGCTGTCAACTCTATTCTACAAAAATATGGGCAAATGTGGACTCCTTGGGTTTTGATTCTTTCGATTCTGCAGCAATCAAGCTCGGCGTCCGAAGGATGGATCTTGGCTGCTGGTAGACCTCTGATTCTCCTGCTCAGTCATCCTAAGCTAGTGCTCACCAAGGAATATCAAAGGAAAAGTCCGTACTATGGTCAAGATCAAAAATCCCCCTGTGGAATTATGGTCCGCTAATGGCTGAAGCCATGTAGCTAGTGAAGTGGGGAAAGCTCTCCATGCTTATGTGCCTACATCAAATATGAATATGAAAAGGATTAGCTATGCGCTTAATATGTTTGAAGTGGATGCCTCCCATTGGTTTTGAGGACCTTTTGCTTGTAAATATAAGATAATTCCTTTGTTACTATGCTAGTATAATATAAAGAAGACTATGCTAGTATAATATAAAGAAGATAATTCCTTTGTTACTATGATAATCTCAATGGAAACCTAAGCATTGCCCTACTATGCTAAGTTGGCACTCCCAGGTTGCCCTCGAGCTGAAGCATCTGAAGCTAATCATTCAGTGGGTAAGACCTCTGCCCAAGTTGAACCAGTAACCACCATTCCTGCAACCAGTCCTTCCATCAAGGCTAAGGTGAAAGATACGAATCCATCCACTAGTAAAGGAAAGGCGTCGAAGCATACCACGGGATTCAAGCATGTAGTATAAGAGAAGACCCTCTCTTCTATGAAACGGTAAGCTAGTACCATCAATGCTCCTGGTAAAGATTGGAGTCTCCAAATGGATTTCGCAGCCTGAACTCAGATATATAGGATAAAGGCAAGCAATACAAGCATGAGAATGATCAATTGGAAGCATAAGCCCACTTTGGTGCAAACACCTATTGGCAGGCCCACCCCATGGTTAGATTAATACTGATGCTTTCATTTTGAACCAGCAAGGGATTGGTTTTTTGGTTCTCATTCTATTTCCATTCAGGGACTATTATGTCAGCTGCCTCAAGGTTTTGAATCGATAGCAATTCCTCATAAATATAATAAGCTTTGACAGTGAGATATGCGGTGCAGCTAGCTGGGGAGATTGGTCTTTCAAAGGTCATCTTGGAGACAGACTACTTTTGGACTGTAACTGCTATTATATACGATGCTCAGGGCCAAGCGTATACTGCTAGCGGACGCAAGCGGAGTGGGACCGGACCTTCTCCGATAGTTTCTTTCATCATAATATGTGAAAGCTTGCACGATTGAATACAAAGTGGAACATACTGAACTAACAGCTTTCCTTATAACCCATATAGTTAGTCGTGTGGGTGTTGAAATTTGGACTAACCTTAGCTGTGAGTTTGCGATACTTTTTTCCTCATCGCTAGCCTGTTTCCAAGAGGGACAAAATAGTGGTTGTACTTTTTCCATTCCGTTCTTTGGTTCTTCCATTAGTGTGTGCCAGCAAATCATATAAGAAAGAAGATATAGTGGTGCATTCCCCAGAATATAAGAAAGAAGATATAGTGGTGCATTCCCCAGAGGGGGCCCAGTGAAGGTACCCAAGCTTTTCACACGGTAACTCCAATGTCTGCCTTGAAACCAAACAGTTCTGCTAAGGTAATGTCCCTTATCGCTACTATCGCAACGCCCCTTGCCTGACTTGAACTTGCCAGTTTTCTGACAACCCTATCTTTCTCTGTTGCCCCAATCGGCTCGGTCTGACGAGCTCTCGTAATAGATCGCTCCTATGTCCATTCCGTTTTGGCTAGCGAAGTATGGGCTTCTAGTTCAGTTGCTTGGTTTCCGGTTGAGGGTGCTCTGGCTAAGATGACCATCTTGCTTCTTCTGTTGGAAAGAACGAACGATGAATATGTCCAAACGAGTGTTTGTTCCAGAGCCGAAGATTAGTACGACACGATTGAATCTTTTGACTGACTCGAGAAAGAAAGAACATTCACCGAATCAGAAGGGCTTTATTATTGTCTTCCTGTTTTTGGATGCTCAATCGGGGGCCAGAGGTCAAAGTAATAGGATTCGATCCAGTGGCCAAGAGAAGAGGGCGAACCTAGCATCAGAATTCGTTCTAGGAAAGGGGAATTCTAAGAAGCAGTGGCTACTAGCAGAAGAAGGATGCAAGCAGGAAGGCCTTTGGACAAGATATTCTTTCACTTGGACAGGAGATGCAGCGCTTAGCGTCGGAAAGACCCCTATACATGGGTTTGCTATCAAACTAGGAGAAGAACTTAACTAAACGGATCAATTCCTTTTACACTCAGCACCTATAACATAACTATACCACACTTAAGGCTTATTTCGAGGAAGTTCAACACGGTTGAGGGACACTACTACTATTCAAATGAAAGCTAGCTTTTCCGAAAGGTTTTGTATTCGCCTATTTTACAACAAATAAAATAGAGTATACCTGCCCTTATTGACTGAAAGCTGGGATCCTTAGACCGAGACCCCCACCGACTATAAATAAAGGATTGCTCTTTCCTAAAATATACCTAACCAACAACGACTACCCTTAACTAAGTAAAGAAAGGAATGGAACTCACTAGTAGGAAAGTCAGAATGAATAGATTGGAGAGCCGAATGAAGCAAGTAATAATCATAGAATGCAGTTTCAGAGTTTCTGTTTGAAAGTAAGAAGCTTACGAAGCTGGAGTTGAATAAAGAGGAGGGAGCAGCCAACTAGAAGAATGGAATAAGTCGGGGGTACGATCTAGTATCTAGCGCATTAATATAAGAATTGATAATATACCTCTTTACCTGGTATGAAAGCCTAACCGACAAGATCTGTTCCGTTGCTTCCATTCTTTCAACCTGACTTGAAACTTGATACTCTTACTTGCGCCAAGCTACGTGGGCATTATCAAGGGTACATTCAGTCTTCTTCTTTATAAGATGAAACTAGAACAGAGATTCTAGACGGAACTCGCCCTACTGCTCGAAGTCAAAGGAAAAGTATAGTTCGACAAGAGCTTCAGCAGGAGAGGAAGCATCAGCAGGGGAAAGAGAAGGATCTGAAGTGCTCTCAGACAGAAGGTAGATTGGGATCAAATGCTTAAGCCAAAGAATCCGCAGTATAAGACATGGAATTGAGAATCCTATTAAGTAGCATATGATATGATCTAATTGAGTCAAAAACGAAAGCTTACTCCTTACTTACTTGCAGCTCTAAGCATATTACGACTTGTTCTGTTGCGCCGTCTTTAAGAGAATATAAGCTTTCTGAAGCGCCATTGTACTCTTTCTTTCTGTCTTTCTGAAGCAGTGCTATTCGATTGTTCCTATTCTTTCTGTCCTTCTGAGGCGCGTTGTGGTCCAAGTTTATGTCCGTCCTTCTGACCCAACTAGCAAACGATTAGCAGCTTCAAATCAAACAACCGTTACTTGGCCTTACAACGTAGCTTGGTTAGTAGTTTATACGTTGCTTGTTATCAACTCTTCCTTTATTCCTTATTTATTCCTTTGTTCCTTATTGGATTATAGTATAGGGTACTATCACTCCTCACTGCTTACTTCACTCTTAAACTCACATTAGCACCCCCCAAACTCATAGTCTGGAAGCTAAGGCCCAACGGCTGCTACTTATTGCCTAAAGCTAGTTTCATATCTTGTTCAAACCTACTCTATAGGACAACCTCTTAGCAAACTGGTTTTTGATCGTACACTTGTTTGCGCTGTTCCGTTACTTGCTCTCCTGACTTTCCGGAATTTCATCTATCTTGCATAAAGGGCATAAC
This sequence comes from Musa acuminata AAA Group, assembly GCF_036884655.1. Taxonomy (NCBI): domain Eukaryota; kingdom Viridiplantae; phylum Streptophyta; class Magnoliopsida; order Zingiberales; family Musaceae; genus Musa; species Musa acuminata. The sequence goes on along the minus strand of NW_027021252.1, from coordinate 612,421 downwards.
TTCACTCTCCGACTTGCTGTTTACTTTTAAAGCCTTTTGTTTTGTTGATAGCGTTACTGCTTTGCTTCCTTGTGGAACTAAGTCTTATTCAGTAACTAAGTCTTATTCAGGAACTCAGGCTTATTCAGTTGCATCTTTTCCCTTTGACTTCCTGACTTTACTTCCTTACCGGGTTTCAAAAACAAGACTATCTACGAGACTTATTACTTCTCTTGCAACTGGCTACTCAACTGACGACGATACTTTGAGCAATAGGCGGAGTGGTTACGGTTGCTTGTTTGCGCTAACGGAGCTAACTCTGTTAGGTTGCTTGTTCGTTGCTTTTTCAGTGAGAAGTCAACCACTCATGGAATCTACCAAGCATCTGAGATAATAAAGTGTCTTTACCCCTGCCCTAAAACTCTAAGGAATAGAAATGAGCGTTACAAATCAAATAGATAAGCCCAGCAACAACACTCCTGACTGTGGAAGCCCAGCAACAACACTCCTCTTACTGTGGAAGCCCAGCAACAACACTCCTGACTGCTGACTCTAAAGAATAGAATTGATTGAATAAAGAATCGAATTTCTGGAGTAAGCCATATTAATATACTTATGCAATAGTAACCTCATTCCGAGCTCTAGTCACTCATATCATAGGCGCACTCCGCAACAACAACTCGCTGACTTGACTTGTGCTAAGACTCACTCTCGGGGCATGTTGAGTTCGAGCAAAGATGTGTTATCTTAATTGAGCCGTCTCTAACCTCTTCTTTTGCTTTTGGTTGTCTCATCACTACTAACGAAAATAAGGATCAGATCCTACCACTCGCTCGGCCTCTAGAACCAGTTGGACAGACACCAACAAAGAGAAAGAAAGAAGATTAGCCCCATGAAAAGTCAATCCAGTTTATTTCCTTCCTTTTAATATCTTATAGGGCGGTACTAGTGAGCTGGCGGTGCTTGTGTTGCGGTAAGTGAATCAGTGGCATCTCCAATGGAAGCTCTGCTCTACTTACTCTGTTAGCACTTGTTTCTTGCATCTGTGCATCCTTACTGAACCGACCCCAACCACTCGTATACTCAGGAAAGTCAAGCACTACTCAGGAAAGTCAAGCACTACCCTTTACTACGCCGCACCAACCTACATTATTGCCCAGCGCACTACTGTTAAAGTATAGAATAATGCGTTCCTAATAGAGAATGTCGTAAAAACAAACAAACCCTTGACTGCTGACTTTCAGATAAGAACGAATATCATAGGCGCCACTCGCTAAGGCTTCTAACTCACAATTCATATAAATAGTAACTTCACAGTCTCCACCAAGTAGAATAATTCCACTTGAAACAAAGAATTGAAGCCAGTAGCCTAAGAAACAGGCCTTATAATGCATTTGGAGCCTATCCTATCATCTTGACCCCTTTTCCCCTTGAGACTGTACCTTCCGCTTTCTCACCTGATCTAGCTTATGGATCCTACTCCGGATACCACTTTGGATCAAGTTCCGACTCCGGATATAGCTGTTGCCTCTGATACTGATCTTGTTTCGGCTTTCGACTTTGATTCAAGAGTGGACTTTCCCCGTACTGAGTCTGATCCTAGAACAGGAACTGGTATATTCGATTCCAGTTTGTTTCTTAAGTTGGGCGAGGCTAGGCGCTTTAAGAAAGCTATACTTATTCTCGCATAGCGGTGAGTCACAAGTCAACTAATACTTGATTTCCATCTTGAGAGCAAGCACCGGAACCTAGTATAGATTGAAATAAAGACATATCGAGTTCACCTTCTCGAACTGGAATTATTCCACTTATGATCCTGAGGGCGAAGTTTAGAAAAGAGCTAGAAGCGCATATACTTTTCTTTGATAACTCTTGCATCATATTAACCTAGCAGCAGGGCAGAGTCAAGTCAAACAAGAAAAGATTGGAGTCTAGAAGATCGTATTGTAGGAATGGAACTTTCCACTTACCTTCCCGCAATTAAGCTTATAGAGACTTTGACACTTATCCTCTTTAGCAGAAAGAGACTCCACTTCAGGAACATACCCAACAAGCAAATCACCTCTATCGCAATCAAGAAAATAGAGAATATAGTAAACAGCACAGCATAGCTTCCGAACTCTTGACTATCCACTTGAATACGTAGCTTGCGGCTTACCTCTTATACTTGGAATATTTCCTTACAAGCGCCTTAACCGCTGAGTGTGCAAACAAAAGAAAGAGATGAGGCTTCTTCAACGACTTTCCCTGATGCTACTTTGTATGGGCCTGGACTGTCGAACAAAGGACGCGGAACTATACTTCAGGACAGATACTTGTTTTCCCTTGCAGGTTCGGCTACCTACCCTGTGTTTGTTCCCTTCCCCTCCCTTACCGTTAGCGCATAAAAGAATTTCTTGACTCTCTATCTCGTATTAACCTAGCTGTAAAGAAAGTTGGGACAAAGTCAAACAGGAATCCATCTTGCCTTGCCCCATAAAGCATGAGCCTAGCAGTAGGGACAGTCAAACATTGCAACCTTAGAGTGCGCCATAGCATAGAGGAATCCAATCTATCGAACACATGTGGTATCGAAATAAAGAGACAGCATCTATTTGGAATTGAACCGCTTGCATTGTTTCCTCATCTGCTCTTGCTTCTACTTAAACAGAAACAGGAACAGGCTATTCTGCAACCGGATATCCAGCTACTGGGGATGAAACTCAAACCAGAACTGGCCTACTTTGAGCTCCACCGACCTAGTATACGCTTGTCTGCCTTTGCACTAGCTTATTTACTTATTTCTTTCTTTTCTACGTTTTCAACTTGACCCATGGAATTGATCTCTTCTAACTCAATAGGCAATACTTAACGCTGAAGCAACAAACAAATACGGAGCTTTGGAGTGAAGAAGCGAAAGAAGGAAAAGGGTGGAATGAAATCTTTCGAGCTTACTTTCCGGACTATTAATCTACTGGTGGATCAACAAAGAATTGAACAACCACTTTCTCCATGAATCATTGACCAGCCCTACTTGCTTTGTTGCGTTGTACCCGGCATCTTATAAAGTTCCTACTCCTGATCTAGCTTCTGATCTCTAAGTTGAACCTATGCCTATACCTTTGTCGTCTAGTTAAGCATTCGACTGCCTCTGTCCTTAGAGTGCTTTGTATCCCGATGTTTCATTATTTAGTATATACTAACCGAGCTTACCAGCTTCCCTTTTTTCGACCTTAACTGAATTGGCAGACCCAGACCCGGCTTAAGATCTTATTCCGTTACTTGTTATCGAAGGAAAAGAATGGAATATAATGAATGCACATACGCTATAATCAAGTCAGATGAAAAACGATAATAAGCTAAGGTGAAAGCCGGCAAACTCACTCGCCCCTAAACCCACTGCGCTTGTTGAACTCAGCTAGGCACTCTGCTACTCACTAACACACCCCGATATAAAATCAATATAGGATGTGTGGAATCAAATCCATACCATTTGTTCTTCTTCGGAATGCTCATAGCACGATGGAATTGTCGTAGCCCCCGAGGAAAGTCAAGGGGTCCGTTTTTTGCATCACAACAACAAGGAGAAAATGGTGAATTGAGCTTTCTTTCTGCTTCAAGTTCGTAAGAAGCGAAGGATAATGGACGGTTTCCGCTACTAAGAGAATTTCCTGCTTGACTTGGTTTTCCCCCTGCATTTCATAGGTGCCTTCCCCCTCTAAGAGAATTTCGTGCTTGACTTTGCTTTCCCCCTGAATCATTTCATTGTTCCTCTTCTCTTCTGATTCGCTTAATAATCTTTTCTTTCGTCATGGGGCACTATAGACCCACGGGGCGGTACTTAAGGATAAGGTACTTCCTGTTCGCAGGGAAGAAGTTGGATCATATTTGAGAGCGGGCTCCTTAGTTGGGCTGGTATCTCCCAGGGAAGTGAGCGCTGTCCCACGAATAGGCGGTTCAGATAAATAAGAAAAGGTTCGGGTCCATAATTAAGGAACTGCTTCCACTAAGGTAAAGTCTCTGTCAGCTGTTGTGATTCATATATGCCTTTGCTTACGACTCAATGAGTCTACTGCATAATAGATGTACATGATATATACCATAGTATGCTAATGATATTCCAATATATATATATGAGTAGGGGTTTTTCTTTAGGAATAAGAAGATATATGAGGGGTTTTTCTTTAGGAATAAGAATATGGATGATGAGTCGGGTTTATTTAGGAGCAATCAATTGGATTTACCTCCCCAAAAGTGCAAAAGGCTAATTTCTATCGTGTTTGCATTTTGATAAAGATAATGCAGTGCCAACCCCGCTTGTATCCTTTGACTAAACCCATAACAAGATATATTCCATTTATACACGTACCAATCTGACATCAACATAGATGAGATTGAACCATGTGATGAGGGCCCTTTAACCGATTTCTGATAACATAGTCCAAAGTTGGCAAATTTCTATCTTTGTTGACCTCGCAGGGATTGTAGTTCAATTGGTCAGAGCACCGCCCTGTCAAGGCGGAAGCTGCGGGTTCGAGCCCCGTCAGTCCCGAACTAGGATTAGGATCAGATCCGGAATTCTCTATTTTCCGTGAAAAAGGTGATAGGGAGCAAGATCTAATCCCCAGGACAGTGTGGATCCTTATTGAATTGGTTTTGAATTTCGCAAGTTATATGAAGACTAATACTAGATTTGACATTTATTCCACTAGTGCCGAGTGCTAAGGGAGAGACCATAACCATATATATAATTGATTCGTACCCAATCAGTGTAGAATAGATTCGTACTATCTGTAGTATTCCTATAGTTGTATATTAAAGGTAAGTTAAGAGAGACTCGTCCTGTAGAATAGTATTCCTATAGTTGTATATTACAGTGGTATTCCTATAGCATCCATCATTGATTACCCCCAAGCAACGGCATAAGCTTATTTCGTTAGTAACTAACTTGACTTCACACTCGCCCCTTACGACGTTTAGTTGCGCGAGATGTATCGTCGTCTAAAGTCTCTACGAAAGTGTAACGTTGAAAGAAAGGGTGCCCATGCCTCTGTCCTGCACAACGTCTGCAGAAGATCTGTCTTCATATTCTTTACCAGCTATACCTAACAGCTTACGTGAGCTTTGTAAGAGTAATCAGTGAGGTCACTCTCTTCACATAATGGACTAATATTCTTTCTTCTATAGTTTCACAGTTTGAGTGTTGTGAGTAAGCAGTGTTTTTTCAGAAATAACATTATAGGTGCACCATCCTCTATTCAACAAGCTCCGGAACAAGCAAGGGAACAAGCCTTAGTTCACCCCAAGAAGAAGCTATGCTGTCTTAGCTTCCTAGATTTGATATTATGCTAGAGAGATTCAATGAAACACGCTTTAGGCAAGAAGTTCAGTATATCGTAGCTACCCTACCATACAAGCAAGCTGTCAAGTCTCTACGAAAGAAAGTAATCTATAAAGAAAGTCAGCAATGCAGTGAAGAAGCAGCACTCGCAACGGAACGAACTTGACTGGAATCTTGAACTCAACTTGAGACTGGACCTCGACAGAAACGGAATGAACTCTTTCGGATCTTGCTTATAGTCCTGCTTCTATAGGATATACACTTTCTTCTTCCCCAACCTATCTCCACTCGGAAATATACCCCACCTATCGAACCTACTTGCTCCAGCAGTACAATCAGTTGAACAATTGCTCCAGCAGTACAATCAGTTGAACAAGGCTAAGCTGCGGGACACTCAGGCCATTCGACCCTATACTGGATTTTCTTCGCACAATAACTCTACTTAAACACTAACACCCGGCCCGACCTCTCTCAACTATACTTGTTCCTGCGCAGGTTTGAGTTGAGTGCTTTCCAACACTCCTATTCAATGATTTGCCAGAGCTCTTACTTAGTGGGCGGCTTGCAGGAGTTTTTTTAGCTGATGACTTCCCCTATTCAAATGATCGAGCGAGAGCGGTTCGGAGGGCTAGCTTAACGCGGTCAAGTCTCCAATCCGCTTTCATATAAAAAGAACCATCAAATATACAACACTTAAGGACCAGAAATCCATGTTCATATTTTATTCTTCCAACCCTCCAAAAGAGAGACGTTTCTAAGCATGCTTTTTCGAATTAGTTAACGAGAGTCTACTTCTTTTTCTCTACCGCTCCAAAGGAAATCAAAGAAATAAGGTTTCAAGAATCAAAGCTTTAGAAGAACGGAACTTGGGAAATGCCAAAGCAGATATCCCATTAACGTAACAAAAGGGCTTGGATCGAGGTCTACGTACCTGGGGGCACTTTCCAATCCAGAGAATTCTCTTTCCTTTAAGAAAATCCCTAAAATGAAAGAACGAGCTCGGCCCATAGAGGTCTGATCCAGCCAGGAATACAATAGGTTCGGATTTTCACGAATGAAGTCAGGTCAATCTAGCAAAAAGAGAACTGTCAACTTCGCGTCTTTCCATTATTTGAATATTAGGACTTTCTTACTCGGGCTACTATAGTGGGGATCAAGGTCCTCAGATGGCATACGAGAGAAGGAAATTGAGGAGGTTGAAAGCAATAAACACTACCATAGAATCAGTCCATCTCCTTTCTCTTTCTCTTCTGGTAAGGAAGCCTCATCAAGTGTTTTTTTCCCAGAGAGAAGCATTGCTGTATCTGAGAACTTTCCTTCTTACCTAACTCTTTCTGCACAAGAAGCACTCACTCGATTAGCCAGCCCGTGGAAAAGGGGAAGATAGACAGAGGCATATGGAGATAGAGAAATAGTAAGTCAGTAAATTGAGTTGCCTAAGGGAAGTGGTTCTTGATAGGAAACAAAAAGAGTCAGGGCCGGGCCGGGTTTCAAGCAAGCACCCGAAATAGAGGCTTCGAAGTCTGAAGTAAACCTCTCGGCAATGAGAAAGTTCTATCTCTCTTGCCTCATGATATACGGGGTATTATATCCCTGCACCAAGTACTGTAATTCATAAGCCTTACTATACTTGATCTTATTGACTTCCCAATCCTCCGAATCAAAACATAGTTAGTTAGTTTGTTTCATTGGGCCTTATATCTTATTATTGAATAAAGTTCCATACTGCCCCCCAATTGCTTATTCTTTCGTTCCCGCTTGCTGGTAAGATAAATAGATTGGAGAATTACATGAAAATGGATAAAGTCAGTCATACATAAGGTTTAACTAACAGCTCCTTCTTTTATGGAGGATATAGAATCGATTATATGATTTTCTCTTCTTCTCCAGGATTATCACTCTAAAGTATAGAACAGAATGCCTCTTCCTTGCTCTCTTCCTTCCCACTCTCATTGAAATCAGTAATAGTATTTCTTTATTTATCCCATTCCTGCAACGATATTTCTTTATTTATCCCATTCCTGCAACGAGACTCCATTTAGGATCTAAGATCGGGTCTCCAACCACACATCTGAAAGGGCACTATTGACAATGAAGAAAGAACGTTTACTCATTTCAAAGGACGGTTGGCACACAAGCACTTCCTTCATACCATTGATGATCAATCTCCCCCGTATGGAGCCACCGTAGCTTTTGATGGGCAACGGGCCCGGCTCCGCCCCACCATTCTGAAGGAAGCTCTGAAATCGAAACCTTCTCCGAACAGCCCTTTCTTCCTCTACCTTTCCTAGGGCCTAGCTAGAAGTCTCGGTCTAGGGCATCTGGTCCCACTATAGTTGGCTTAAGGCGGTAGCGCATAACGGCCTTAGTCGAAGATGAGTCCACTGCCAAACCTAGGGCAAACGAAGAAGACCCCAGGGGATGAACTACTTGCCTACCGATACCTGGGAGCCCAGCGGAGGGGTTTTGCTAGCATCAAAAGAAGACATAATAGGAACCGACTTCTCCTAATCATTTGGATAATGGAGTGAGTACGTTTCTCCTAAGAATTCATATAAAGTGGAGTATGTGGGCTTGCTTCCCTCAAGTGAGAATATCTCTTATTACCCTTGGCTTCCCTCAAGTGAGAATATATCTCTTTGTCCTTGCTTCCCTCAAGTTAGAGATAGAAATTGGAGTGCAAGGAATCCAGTGCTAAAGCCTGCCTTTAATAAGTGCTAACGGGAGTGCTATTCCATTCTCCCTTCCAGCCAGAAGAGTCATGCATTTCGAGTGCTTCCCGATACATGCTTTCCAGAATCGTCTTTGCTCCAGTCTAGTATTTAGATATCCCCTTCTTCTAGTCTTTCAAATGGACAGGCTATAAGCTATAGTGTCTTTCCTATTTGTTTGTTAAATGATTTAGCAAGCAAAGCAGTATAGGGAGCAAGCAAGCAAGCAAGTTTAATCAAACTCTATTGGAAGAAAGCAAGTTTCCATTGATGATCCACTTTAAGTGCTAGTCACTGGCTCCATATTCATTCTGCTTCCCCAATCTGGATACGAGTTTGGAAGCGCAGGAATGGAAATCGAACGGACACTGAGTCTTGCTAAGAGGAAAACATCAATAGAAATGGAACTTGAGCCACTAAGTCTGGTCTTGATCCTGATCCAACTCAATCTTCTAACCCATAACGAGCCTTTAAGCGCTGTATAGGCATATTGAATCCCGAGTGGAATCTCCTGTTGAGTCGCATGATACCCTGATCCATATCCCACTTCTATTCCCGCCCCACTTCTATTCCCGACCTGCTAACAGCTTACTGGAGATTTCATTCCTCACCTGATCCCGTAGCAGTTTCAAGATCCGAATCATAAGTGAGTTTTGAAGCAATGCTGGTTGTTTACGTTCTTCCTCCATATTTGTAAGGCTAGTAACAAGCTAGGGAAGCCGGGCGCTAAGAAAGTTTACCGGCAAAATCCAATCATGGAATTTCAGATTGTATATAGGCGGGAGGTAATTCTAAATAGAAAGTGGAAGGTATCTCAACGGAACAAGGCCTCGTGCGCCAGGCAATAAGTCAAGTACTATAAGAGTCTAGCGTTTGGCTGCCCTTCTGAGTGATTAAAGCTTCAAGTAAGCTGATGAAGCAGATCCAAAGTAATATGTCCGTTTTGAAGCAATGCTGTATTAGCGGTCCCGTAGTTGCTTATTCAGTTTCAAGGTGTGGGCGAAAGTCAGGGCAAAGTTCCGTGAATGAGTGGAATATATGATTGAATCAGAAGCCTCAGCAGGATGATAAGCGAGTAAAGACACACCATCCCTTTTTCATTCGTCAAATGGAATCTCTCTTTCTTTGCACCACTGATAGAATTCTTTAACAACACCCCTGCTTCCCTTTTCCTTCTTTTCTTTAACAACACCTGCTTCCCTTTTCCTTCTTTGTTGAATATAAGCACCCCGGAAAGTCAGTGTTAGGAGTGGAAAGTGTTTGCGAGGTTGAGTCGGCCTATGATTCCGGGAGGGTGTAGCTCAAAGTTGTATCATTCTGTTCTTGTTGAATCGTATATATGAGCTCTTTTCGAATGCGTAAGTATAAGGTAAGGGTGGCCAGTGTCATTGTAGACAGAATGCGACGCCTCTTTTATAATGCCCACGTTACTATGCGGTGGTTTGTTTGAAATAAAGCATCTATTTACTCCGTTTGTGTGTCTCTTTACTCAGTTGTGCTTGACTTTTCTCCTATTGAAAGTGTAGTTCTAGTTCCGGTCTATGTTTAGGGAGTGAGGGCGTTGCAAGGTTTCGTCTCGTCTCTTAGGGGTGCGCAGCGCCTATTCGTTCTTAAAGTGAGTCTCGGGGTGCCCAGCTTAGCGAGTGTAGTCTAGGTTTCGAGTAAGTGTTATCTTATATCCAGATACAGAATTGGAATTGAACTAACTTCACTGAATGGAGAGGTGAGGTAGACAAGGTAAGCTATGTCTTTACTCTAAATTAATAAGATAGCAAGTCGGTAGCAAGCGGATCTTAGAGTTCCAGTTCAGCAAAAGGAAAGGGAAGGGAGAATGTTGTAGACGAGAGAGGATCTTAAGCAGTGCCAGTTAAGACAATAGGAAAGGAAGAGTCTAAACTCAAAGGAATAGTAACGTTTGGAAGTGGGAAAGAAGGAAGCTCCTTATTAGCAAAAGGGTATTGTGAAGCCTAAGTCAATCTGGAATGTCCAATCCAACTCCACCTACTGAGCGGTAAGAGAACTGGAACTCGTATGAAAGATCATGCAACAGGTGCGCCGGGGTCAAGTAAGGGTTCAGGCTACGAAGCGAGAAGTCAAGGTTCGGAAAGGGGTGAGTTTCTATTCCTCCTGTGAGTCACTGTTGCGCTTACGAAGTTTATAGGCTTTCAGCACCTCTGATATAGGCGAGTTAGTTCAATTCATTATGTGAATTCCGTGATTTGACTTGCGCTAACGCTGGAATGGAAGAGAGTCTTTGAAAGGGAACAGGGCAACAAGCTTATTATGATTGTTTCGGGGTGCTAAAACTAGCAACTTGACTCCCTAACGAACTTAAAAGCAAGTAATTCCACTCCTGACTCTCTCTCTCTACTTTTTCGTCGATCGCTTTATGGAATTTTCTTTCCAATATTCGGTAAGTGTGTCCATGGGTACGGGGAGGAGAATAGTCTTGGTTCTCTCCTTTTTCTCGAGATTGGTCTTATCCCTCTTGAGCTTTAGATGGCAGACGCACTACGTTCTGTTGATTTGTAGATGGAATTAGATTGATGGGCGTAGTGAACAACTAGCACAAGAGCCTATATATACACAAAAGTGAAGCTGCCATAGTGTCTGTATTTTCAAGCAATGGAATGGGACAGTTATCTTTCTAAGGAGAAAATAGAGGCGTCGAGAATATGACCAAGGCCTTATCACGGGCAAATTGCAACTCAAAAGGGCCAGCGCTTTCCAGATGCCTGATCCGGATTGAAAGCTTCCTGATCGTAGATGCCTGATCCGGATTGAAAGCTTCCTGATCGTAGATGCCTGATCCGGATTGAAAGCTTCCTGATCGTAGATGCCTGATCCGGATTGAAAGCTTCCTGATCGTTATTTTGAGTAACCCGGTTCGTCAACAGAGACAGCAAGACTAAATCGACTCTTCATTTTATTCTCTAACTACTTAAAGCAAACGGCGAACTAGTGGGTGGCAAGGAGACTCTATTAGGGAAAGAAGGCAACCAGCGGATTGGATATGCATTCATTCCAAGCGGGTTGGATACGCATTCATTCCATTTATTCTGACGGATTACACCATCCAATTATCAATTCCAAATCCAGGAAAGGGGATAACTTAGAAGAAAGCCATTCTCTCACTCGGTAAAAGAGTAATACTAACTGACATTCTTGCTTATTAAACAATAATCTTGCTTTTTAACACAATACAAAGAAGTCCCAGGCGCCACTATCTTTAGGAATATCAGCTTAGGGGTGGATTCGAACGTAGAAGGAGATCCATTTACTTGATCGATGATGGCCGGCTCTTTCATGTATCGTCCTATTTTCTGATAGTCGCCAATCTTTTTGAACAGCTTATCTAGTAACAATCCCTGCATCTGTCCTGTGGCCAAGAAAAAAGGGATCTAAAAGACATCCACAGGCTTTAGCTTTATTTAATGCCCGAACAATAGCCCCACTAAGTTGAAGATCTCGACTGGTAAGGCGCTCGCTTTCCTGCTGGGTACAAATTCTATACCTTGCAAAAGGGGTATGGAAGTGATTGTCCTAACAATACCTACGGATCAAGGAAGGAAAAGAGGCTTGAACCTAACTTACAAAACCATAAAACGTAGGCATGTCAGCCACAGGATCTTTTCTACTGGAGAAAGTCAAGTGCTCTTTCTTGCCCATCCTCTTTGCTATCTCAATTATGCGATGAAAGAGAAGAAACTAAGATACCCTTTTGCACCAGTCAAATCGACCTCCGAAAAAGAAGATTATGATAATTCAATGAAAACTGATAATAGCACTTGAACCAACCATTGATTTCATTGGATCTATTAGAGATGGTGGAATCAGACCGATTTAGCTATACCTAATTGCTGCTTACTTCCTTGATCCCTGGTTATCTACCACTTGCGCCATAATCAAGGTATACAGATTGTCCCGCAAGCAAAGCAGGTTCTTGTACGGTTTCCAATTCTGTTCTTTACCCCAAGCCATGCTTTTGATTCTCCCTTGCTCTGTTTGTTCTCTACACTTATTCTTATTGCTCTGTTGCGCTAACAGAGTTCACTTTGCTTTACTTTGCTCTGAGAAGAAATACCAAAAACGGAATCAAATCACTATTAATAAGAATTGCACCATTGTACAGGTAAGTCCAAAGCAAGTCAAAGAGTCCGAAGAAAGGCCTTATAGGAAAGCTTTCCCACCATTCAAGGAAGGGGATTCGAGTTAGACCACTTAGTTGCACCCCGGAAGGCTTATCCATACACGCTATAGATAGAAGATTTAGAGATCGACACGTTTCCCACATAAAGGCATGCATCAATTCACTCGGGTATAAAACTCATCTATTCTTGACGAAAGAAAGAGTCCAGTCCCTTCTGTTCACAAATTCGGAAAGCAGGCAAGCGTGCCTGGAACTGAGTCCGGCTAACCGGGGAGCGCACCATCACTTACATTACACTCCCTTTATTTGGAATGTCCATATTTATTATGACATGAAAGAGAATGAACTCAGAAAGCAAAGCCTCTTTGAGACAAATCCTAGAATATCAACTTATTTAGCAAGAAAAGGCAGCTAGGAAGGAGGACTCTTCAAAAGATTAATAGATGTAGCATCCCCTTATTCCAATTCGAGATAGGTAGAGATACAGGACAGGAAGCATCTATTTCGCATGGACGGGCGGGCATTCGGATGCTCCTAAAGGCTAATTCCGGAATGGAATCCACCACGCATGGAATCTCCTCTGAGTATTTTGAGTCTTCGTTCGCTTCGATAAGAAGCATCTATTGTTTTCGCTGAAACGAATATTCTAATTCCAAATGCAAATCCTCATTTACAAGGGAATTTTCTTCTAAGAGGATAGGATGGATATTAGGATGGAATACGAGTATACGACCTTCCGGCACCACGAGAGCAGCCCTAGTATAAGTCAGTTTCAAGTCTTAGGTCAACAGCTGGTGTAAATCCGCCTCTCACCTCTCCTTTTTCGGAGGTAAGCGAACAAAGACAAAAACATCATCCACCATAATCAGTTCCGTTTTCAAGAGCCGGCTTAATTATATAATTGTTTACATAGTTCAGTAGGCCCCTTATTTGGAGAGAAATAGTAGTCTTAAGGATACTTAGGTATTAAATAAGAAAATGACCCGACCGGACACGGATTGGAGTTATAACGACGAAACGGAGGCGAAACAAGATCATTAAGATTAAAGCATATGATTCGCACTTGGGAAAGGGAAGTTCATCCCTTGAAGTTCATCCATCAGGCATTGGATGCGTCCGTACCAAGAATTTCCTTACTAAACGTCTTTTACTACATAGGGTCCTACTAATTAATTGGGCTTGATCTTTCTTCCTTTGTATTCTCATCCCATCTACTAAGCACTTAAGGTCAACGGTACCACATACCTAAGCCCCCCTCTTCTTATCTTAGCTGCCCAGGTCTGAAAAGCGGATTTAGGCATCTGCCCGCCCCCTACCAAGTCTCGGTACAACTAGTTATTCTAAACCGGCAATGCTTCGTTGAGCAAGTTAGCGACCGATGGTTTCCGAATACACGGGCCCAGGTAGTGTCTAGCTGATAAGATCCTTTCTTTCACGGGGCATTCCTAGTACCCTTTGAAAGCTCAAGGATGCTCTATTCCCCCAGCAAACAAAACAAGGTTTCATCACGAATCCCCGCATTGGAAAGCTCAAGGATGCTCTATTCCCCCAGCAAACAAGGTTTCATCTTGTCAAAAAGTAAACACACTTTCCTCTTACTCTATAGGAATCCAAAACGCTATCTATAAATATTCTCAAAGAAAGTCAAAAACTGGAATCGAATATATCCTAAATCTTTCAATAAGTAGTCAGCTGTGAGCTAAGAAGCCTCGTAGTCTTCCTTTTCGTGAGAGTAAGCTGTCCTCGTAGCATTTTCAGGTATGCATTCGCGAACGCTTCTGGAAAACTTTTATTAGATCTTATCTGTGCTCTGCATTCAAATCAAATTCACTAATCAAATAGGGGCGCTCGCAAAAAGCTCTTTCTTCTGAAGCGGGTCTACTATATTTCTCTATTGACCTTAGAGTAGGTAAACTTTCTTTTCTATGGCAATTTCTTACTATAGGAGAGCCTGGCATCCATCCCCCTTTATTGAATCTACTGTAAGATCTACCTTCTTCTTTCTATGAACTGTCTATATAGGTATTTAAGCTACCTAACCTTCGATTGGGCTACCTTAGAAAAGCAAGAATAGACTAACATCTAAACGATTACTATCCCAAACTCTATAGAATGAGGCTATAAGGTTCCCTCAATTGTCGCTGCGAAGGTCAGTAGTAATTCCATTATCCCCATTTCCTTTCACTTCCGACCGAAACATAAGTTCTAAGCTACCGTAATTCTATAGACCTAACTAGTATACTCTACGACCCGAAGCTACCTCAAAGGGTAATGGGGCCGGGCCGAGTTCCCCTTCTAAAAAGAAGGGAGCAGTTCCGAAGAAAGGAAGTGGGTTGGCTTGGCTTGGCTCTTTCTAGAGCAGCTCCGCTCTTCGGGCGCTTCGCAGCCTAGGATAAAGAGCTCCCCTATGGTGTCAGTCTAAGCCGAATACGACCGAGGCATTAGTAGTTGCGCTTAGCAGCTCTTCTAAGGTAATCCACACCTTCAGCCTCAAATCGTTTTCTAAGGAATTTTCTCTTCCGAAGGTTTCCCTACAATAGATTCTTGCTGCCGGCTGCTCAGTGTATAATTCCACTGTTAAGCGAAAGAGTGATTGAAGGAGCGTCTACTCGACAATTGGGGCTGTAGGAATGGAATACCCTTTGAGAGCAACCGACGATCTACCGCTCCTGAGGGTACTGTAGTAGGAGCATATCATATGGAGTAATGCCTTAACTTAATATCATATGGAGTAATGCCTTACTAGACCGGGCGAGTATATCCTTTGATGTCGACAATTCATTTAGAAAGGTCTAAATCCCTAAGGTTTCTTTAGAAAATCAACATTGGGTCATTTGTTCTTTCATAACCTCGGTGTCTTCTACGCGCTACCATCAGTGTCAAAGCTAAGCGCTCCTAGGCTCGCAGGCAGGGGTTAGATAAATCCATTTTTCTATGAAAAGAGATAGAATACTTTCATATAAGACATCTGTGAGTGATTGTCAGCCTTGTCGGCGCGTGCCCGCTTTTTCAAATGAGCGAGTGAAGCGTGCGAAGCACAGTTGCTTTCTTTGGAATCAGTCTGCCTTTGTTTTTACACGTCAACTTCCACTGAGAAAAGGAGTTAGCACTCAACTTAAGTATGTATAAGTGGTGGGATATCGCCGAGATGTAGATGAAGTAGTTATTGAGTAATGTAGAATCCTTTACTTTAGCGACACGAGATGGCCATAATGGATGTGCTTTTCGGCTCATTGTGCTTTCGATACTCGGATCGGTTCTTTTCTAAGTCAGTTGGGAAGACGTAAACGCCAATCTTCCCTGCCTGATCAAAGCACTAAAGGCAATCTCAACACAGTTTCGGGCACCACGATTCAGAGATGGGGAATCCTTGATAGACGAGTCTCGAAATCCACTTGCTGGAAGGATAGCCATCACCCTATTTTCCGGTCCTTATGGCTTTGCCATCTGGTCTTCATTGGATGCTCCTCTTTCTAGTGCTGGGAGTCCCTTCTTGGGCAAAGAGTTATTGGCCTGAATGAAACCGGCTATGCTAGTAGGGTTAGGTTAGAAGCATTCCTTATGCTTGCCCTAATCGAATGAGTGGCTACACTCTCCTTTCCCTAGGGGATAGAATATTCAACCACTCGCTCCCGCCCAGTTTTCGCTCGCTACCGCCATGCTGGACTAAGTCCTGTGTTCGCCACTTAACCAAAAGAAGCTTCCGCCGTTGCTATAAGAAAAGAATAGTGAATCAGAGAGAAGCATAGTTACTACACTGCTGACTTCAAAGTAAGGGTTAGCTAAGTGGGAAATGAGTGGAAAGAGAAGAGCGGGATCAATCTGGTAAGCGTCGCGGGACGGGAAAGAAATAAGCTCTATATTAACCCCGAGAAAGTCAGTAGCTGGCTCACTAACGCTGATTTGGAGTAACTCGCTAACGGAGCCCTAAACAAGTATACTATAGGATTGTGAATCTCATGCTCATGTACGCCCTGCTGCTACATCTCATGCATCCTCTGCTATTACATCTCATGCACCTTCTATTTCTTTCTATATCTATTCCAAAGGGGTGTCTTAAGTGTTACAGTCAGAAGTCACTCCTCTTTCTTTCTCGCTTCCGAAGCCCATAATCCTACAAGGCAATCAGTGACGTGTCTTAGTTTCGAAGTTTCTCAGTCAAGGGAAATACTTTCTGCTCGAAGTATCGAAGTAAAGTCCCTTCTTTATGCACATACATATACATAGCCAGACACAAAGGTGTACAATCCGGTGAAATTAGACTTGAAGTGTTCAGTAACTATAGGTTCTATTACTTGCTCTAGTGGCCGGGCCAACCGATAGGGGAGAACGAATGGCTCAGGAATCGACTGGTTCCGAGTAGACTCGTGGAGCTACACAGCTTGGATTATTTTCGAATATAATAAGAGGAGCCGAGCTAAATGACTTAAAAGAAAAGAGCCGCTGCGAGGCGAGGGGGGGCGTAGAGAGGTCGGTGCACTCACTCCCGTTACGAGAATGAAATGACGCGCCACGAGCACTTACAACTCGCACGAATAGCGCCACTTAGTGGCCGGAGATGGATTGAAAAGGAAGCCCACCCCCCTTTTTGGATTGTGAGAAAGAGCACACAGGACCTTACCCACTAATCATCATCTCATCTTAGCGAAGCATAAAGAAGCTCCCCCCGCCTACCTACTCGTGTTCGTAGCTCGATCGGAGGTCAAGAGTGTGGCGGAAAAAAAGAGGTAGTCCGTATCAAGTGAGACGTGAATTGCTCAGTAGTGCTTCGCCACTGGACGTTGACCCGCAGGCGGAAATAGCTTAATGGTAGAGATAGCCTTGCCAAGGCAGAGGTTTAGGGTGAAATTCCCTCCTTCCGCTCCTGGCTTCGTCCTTTAGTGGTATAGAGTTGAGTGCATAAGCCCCTTTCTACAAACCTTTCTATAATATAAGGGAAACTCGAAGAGCTTTCTTCGCATGCTTTTCTATAATATAAGGGAAACTCGAAGAGCTTTCTTCGCATGCTTTTCTATAATATAAGGGAAACTCGAAGAGCTTTCTTCGCATGCTCCTGCAGTACGAGCCTCATAGCCGCGCTTTAATATGATGAGAAGAAGAGGGGCTCCTTATATTCCGAGAAGAAGAGGGGCTCTTTCTATTCCGCTAAAATCCTTATTTACATCTTATGGGGGGTGTATAGCTCAGTTGGTAGAGCATTGGGCTTTTAACCTAATGGTCGCAGGTTCAAGTCCTGCTATACCCAAACCTACCTTACACGATACAATGAGTATGAGTAAGCCCTACACTATACAATGAGTATGAATAAGCCTTACACTATACAATGAGTATGAGTAAGGATGCGTTCAAAGAGAACTCTTTTGCCTTTGGACTCGCTTCGGCGACTTCGCCCTTTCAGTGACAAGGGTTGTGAGGTAAGGAGTAGTTCCAAGAGTGGCTCGGTCATCGATAGGCCCATCCTTATTAATTCTCTCTATAGGGCAGGCGCTCCCTACCTCTCGCATTTACTTATCTTCATTCTTTTTTCGCCAAGGTAGGTGATCGGCCTTACTTTTCTAGAAGGAGTGGAGTATCTTCCAGTAACGGCGAACAGGGGTCCCGCCTGGATTTCCTTTTTCGTTTATTTTCTTATTTCCTCGAATATGGAACTTTCGCCCTCCTCCTTGGTGCTCCGCCATGGTTCCAGCATGTGATTAGTGATTACCTCCATTGCTTCATCACCTGATAGACACCTAAACAGAATTCCCGGTATGCCTCTTTTGAATAGCTTACCATCATGCACTATATACCTTTTGACCATCTTCTTGAGAAAGTGCCTTTTGTCCGATACTCAATAGATATTATGGCTGTCTCCAATCCACTAATGGATAAAGGAACATTCTGATCAATCGGGGGCATCCATGTGCACTGATTGCTTTAGTTCTTGAATCACAGCATGTCTCCCATCTCCTTCTTTAATGACATCTGAATATAGCTTATCGTGAAAGTTCCATGTAGCTGAGCAGGAGTTCGTCGCTTGCGGATCTTCTCATTATCTTCGCACTTTTCTCTTTGAAGCTAGAGTTGCCAAAGAATCAGGTATATATGCACAAACTTTCCCTTTCTCGCTTTTGGAGTTCCCAATTCTATGTCAAATTCTGACAGCTGTAACAACCATTGCGCTGTCCTTCCCGATGGGGCTGGCCTTGACAGCAAGTACCTTATCTGATTAGCCCCCACAACCAACTTTCTCTTGTGCACCAGCATATAATGTCTGAACTTTCTTTTGGGCTGCATATACTAAAAAGATGTAAGCGCTTTTTTCTCTGCTTTAGTGTATCTCGCTTCCGCTTCTTTGAGAATTATACTAGCATAGTCGATTGTTGGCTTTTCTTAACCATTTTGATCATCCTGTGCTAGCACTCTATTCCGATAAGCATTATCATTGAAAACAAGATATAGCGTAAAGTGCCTTACCAGCTATTGGAGCCATCATCACTGGGGCGTTCGCTAAGGTCTCCTTTCTTTTGGAAAAGGCTTGCGGACAAGTAGAAGAATCTTGTCAAATTGCCTCTTACCATTTGGACTCTACCTTTTTCTCTTTGGCAATTCAATAAGAGGGGCGGAACAGAAAAGGCAGCTAACCGCGTTGTGATGAAATCAATGTTTGCCTTCAAGCGTTAAGTATTGCCCACTTATGGTTAATAGCAAGTTGAGTATAGAATTTATTGGTAATTAGACAGAGGCAGAGCAGACTAAGCACTATAAGGACAGAGGCAGTCTAAAGGGGCTGGCTTATGCACTCCACTCGTTACCACTAGCAGCATAGACACCGTTATCAAGGACAGAGGCAGTGGCATAGACACTGTTATCCAAGTGAAAAGCATAGAAAGAGACAGCAGACAAGCATCTCCTCAATCAGTTCCGTAATATCTATTTCTTGGATTTCTCTATTATGAGTTAAGTAATAAGTGAGTTTAGTGTTTGTTTACTTATAGATATAAGTGTGTGTCATCAACGGAATTTCTTATTGTTGTGTTTATTACATTGCTTGTTGACTTTCATTACTCATATCGGCATAATAATCCTATACGATAAGTACATAGGCATAGGTACCGTTATCTATATTATATGAGACCGACTTAACTTCCCGTGTAGTGACAGCTTCGTTAGTATTTCAATAGAACCCCCCTAAGGCATTAATAGGATTAAAACACAACTGATGAGATTGATATCACTACTAACAAGAATAGCATCGGGGAGTACTGGAAACATAGCATGGGTACGGATCTATTGCATCTAATAATCAAACAAGCAACTGGGAAACCAACGACGACTTTTGAACTAGAAAAAGGGAATCCAATTGAGTAGTCCTAAGAATGAGTAGCAAGGGGGCAAGTCCGCATTAGCCCTCTAAAGAACCCCGGACCAAAGACTAACAGTAGTATTAGTAAGGATGCGCATATGGTATAGGAATCAGAATGGATGTCAGGAAACTCAGAAAGGGTAGCTGGAGTCGTGCAGTAGAGTAGTAGTCGTAACGAAAACATCACTAAGGAATCCCGCTCATTAGTCAACTAAGCATTGTTATGTGTCCAGGTGTGCCAGCGCCCTAAAGTAGTAAATACATAATGAACGTCGTAGTAAAAGACAAGTAGTACGATAGGGAAATAGGGAATCACACTCTCAATTCAAAGACATAAACCTAGCAGTCCAAGCCTTATTCCACAGGGGCTACAATCATACTCATCGGCGTAATAATCTGACTATCCATATAGGTATTCCAGGCACTACTTTAACTCACAGGTAGCCCATGCCTTACTCGCTAGCCAAACTCCTCCCTATCTATTGTTTCAAACTTCCCATACTGCTGTCAATGCCTATGTTTGAGTTAGGCCCTTCCCTGACTCTCTTTGATTCTTCTACAGCTAACAGGCTCTTCTATTATTAACTATAGGATCGAACTTACAACTATAAGAGTTGCACCAATGTTTCCAAAAGAGTTGAACCAATGCTGCCAAGCCTAGCTGCACACTCTTACGCTCCTCAGCTAAACTCTTGAAACTAGGGCTATAGTAGCTCAATCTGCTAGTTAGTCATTAAAGTGTTAGAATAGGGATAAGTAGCATTGGACTTGGAATAGGGATAAGTAGCATTGGACTTATTGGTCTCAGTCAGTAGACACGGAATAAGGATGAAGTGACGCAATACTGAGAGTAGAAGCAAGGGGAGGCAGCCTTAGAAAAAGTAAGGAGAGCCTTAAAAGCCAGAAAGGTAGACTGAAAATGGGTAGTAAGACCATAGCAGGTAGAGGCATAGTCAAAGGTATGAGCTACAGGCCAAGAGACGGGGAAGTAAAACAAAGGGAATAAATAGTCAGAATGAGATCGAGGGTAGTAAGCCCAATAGACATGAGTTTGAGTTCGATAGCTAGTATCCGGATCGGTAGTTCGAGTTTTCTAGTTAGGAAAGATAGACTTCATCAGCGGAGTCAAACAATTAGATGCTGGATATAAAGCCAGAGTTTGAAGCAGAGGTCTTGTTGTAGTGTGTCGGTATCGGTTCGATCTTTGCTCCTATAAGTCCAACTCTTTTCCTACAGTGCCTAAAGCCACGGAGTTACTAGTTTCTTTCCTGGTTTCGAGTTATACCCTTCTAGTTTGAGTTGTTCCCTTGTTAAACGGAGATCTTCTTAATATGAGTATCGGCTAGCAGGAAGTGATAGAAGAATCATAGGTGAAATACAGCTATAAGGCAATCAAGTAAGTTGTCAGGTTGAGGGCAAATACAAAGATGTGGTGTAGTAGTATCGTAGTGGATCCAGATGTCCAGCTCCCGAACACAGGACTTGAACCCGAGATATCCGATTGCAGCAACAGAACTAGAGCAAGTTGACTTTCCTCGCACCCGGATCCTGCTCTTTACGACTTAACTCGAACAGCTGATTCAGTTGGGCCTGTTTGAAGTCAACCCTAAAACTCACTTGCACAACGGATTAAGTTGGGCCTGCCTGTTTGAAGTCAACCCTAAAACTAAGAGTAAGGAAGCGAAGCTTACGTGCAACTCATTCATATTAAATTGACTCTCGAACATCTAAGAGAAGATATATTCTTATTACCGGGGATCTATACCCGACAGCTCCTTATGATACCTTGACTTAACCCGTACAATAACTCCTTTTTCTTCACCAACAACACAAACACACATTCGAACCTCTTTCTAAGACAAACTGATTCACCTCATTCACTTACTTATTGACTCGAGACCGAACCCTATGACTGACTTATTGACTCGAAACCGAACCCTATACGGGAAGTGTGCTACGGGCGAGTATTAAGTAAAGAATGTAAATGAAATGCACGACAACAAAACCAATCAAGAAAGCTGGAGTGGAGTCACCTAACAAAGAAAACTCATATAACTAGCGCACCCCTGCCTGGAAACTGAAACTTGCTAATGCCGATAAAACCGGAATTGATCTTGCTTGGTGCATAAGGATATTGAACTGGCGCTTTAGCTACTGAGTCTGGGCCTTACCAGTGTCTTCAGTGCGAGTTTACCCTTTGCCTCAATTCATTCTGAAGCGCTAAGTCAATCACAGTATCAGGAGGAAAGTATACAAGAATCTATTGAGGTGCGAAAGTAAGCTGCAATGACATATTTTGAACTGAAAGGATAGGTCGGGGCGGAAGAGAGTACTGTTGCTAAGTCAATCCAATCTGTTTCGTAGAGTTGCTTTTTCCGTTGCTGTTTGTTCTGTTGCGACTTCATATTTCGACTCTATAGAATCGTTGGCCTTGTTCCCTTGCTTTCGACGTTCAGGTTAAGATACCTTATACCAGGTTAAGATACCTTATACTTGACTTGCTACTCTTGTTTCTTGTTCCGTTACATAGGCATAGGCATACCCCTTATCCTTTTTTCTATACTAACCTAGCTGCTACGATACTTTAGACTTCCAGCTTATTAATATGATTAAACTCGAACGTTGCTTGCAGAACCGCTGACTGCTTACCCGCGCAAAAGAGCTGGATTCGATTCGGCTTCTATTCTATCTTGGGCATGAGATGAGGCTTATGTATGGGATTTCAGTAGAACAGAGATTGATTTCTTCACCCCTAAGCACCGTGTAAACCAGAAGTAAACCCGCAATTGAATCTCTCCGTTAGCGAGAGTTAGTTGCGGGGTGCCTCCATTCAACAAGTCGGGGCTTTCGAACAAGGGTAGGGCAATAATAGAATATTACATACTATACTTGTTCTAGTAATAGCAATGCTATGAGTAAGTGTTTTATGGGGAAAGGCTAGAGTCCAGAGTTCCATTACTAAATGACATAAGAGGTGCACACTCTATTCTTAGGTCGCCAAAAGAAAAGTGAAGCGATGCTGTACAAAAGGAAACAGGTAATTATGGAAGAAGAGGTGAAGCAGTTCGAGAATCAGCAGTGCGTGCGGTTTCAGAGCTTTGTAAGCTAACCTCAATGCTT
The DNA here is from genome assembly GCF_036884655.1 of Musa acuminata AAA Group. Classification (NCBI taxonomy): domain Eukaryota; kingdom Viridiplantae; phylum Streptophyta; class Magnoliopsida; order Zingiberales; family Musaceae; genus Musa; species Musa acuminata. The sequence goes on along the minus strand of NW_027021252.1, from coordinate 589,796 downwards.
GTCTTTTGAATTGAACAAGTGGCTTAGTCTCTCCATCTCGAAGTAAACCTGGACAGGAATCTTTCCCTTTAGCCGATGAAGACAGAACTTCAACATTTCCTGTATCTATAGCTTTTGACGCCCGCTGTAGCTCATGTAGTATAGTATGGTAGCTCACAAACAAAGTAGTTTCGTACGGTGGAAAGTAGGCAATCAGAAAAGGATTGATCTAGCCACACCAATAATGTAATTGAGTTTGAGTGCACATCATTCATATAGAACTGAGTTAACAACCACTGCGAAACACCCAAAAAAGTGTTAGCACCCCGGAGAATCAACTACAGCAGCATAAGGGCGAACTCAACAAGCACAAGAACAGAACTAACTCTCACTCTTACCTTCCTGCTGGACTCTCCTTCTGACTTAACTGCCTCCCTTTCCTACCTCGACTCCCACTCTCGGTACTTATGGCATCAAAGCCAGTGGACTAGAGCATCTCAGCTAACAGAATGAGGCTCCTAGGCAACAGCCAAGCAGCTGGCAACTAGATCTTAATTCCACTCTGGCTCTTCCAACTAATACTGTTAGGGCCCCTCGTTGGCCCAAACTTCCTCGGTACGTATACACTTTTCACTCCCAGAGAAGTAAAGCACCATGGAGCTCACAGTGCCTCAATTTCTCTTAAAGATAACATCTTCACTGACTTTTGTAGCTGCTACCTCAGAGGAATCCACGCTTACGGGTTTGGTTAGCCAATCCGCGGGCTGCAATCTCCCACCCTCCTTCGTATATGATAGACTTATACTGTTAGCCACCCTGAAGCTACTAATAGAAGCTTTAAGGGGCGAGGCGGTATCATATGTTACCTCTTCGTCCAGCAGCCCTTTCATATGATTTACTGCTGTATCCTTTCCTATATGTTTTACTGCTGTATCCTTTCCTATATGTTCCCATTGATGGGGTGTTCTCACAGTCTTTCTGCTGTTGCACCCCTAGAGTAAATGGTCTCTACTGCTTCTCAAAGGTATGGAACTGTTCCCAACGCACCAGTTGCTCCCTTATCCTTTCCATGAGGTTTTTCGTTTTGGGCTTACTTCTAACTTAGGGCTTCCCTTTTGCTTACTTAGCAGTGGAATTCTCACTTTCCTACTTGCCAACTTTCTTGTATAATTCAGAGTTTTGGGCTTACTTCTGACTTTCTTACTTGTTCGTTTACTATATGCGTGCGGTAAGAGAGGAGTTCAAGAGTTATGTAGTTAAAGAGGAAAGAAAGGGTTTCAGAAAGGGAGTTAGTGTTATTGGAAATAAAAGGATAAAGAGTTAAGGTTGTTAGGTTAGTAAAGAGTAAAGAATAGTGAAAGAGCTATGCCCTTATATGAGTAGTGTTGTACTTGGTGTTTCACTTTCAAATGCAATTGGTGAGCTGGTGTAACTGAGTTAGCAGCATAAGAAGGAACAGAAACCTTTTCTAGTTTAAGATGCTGGAGCATAAGTTTCAGATAGTCGAGTTGGGGTCGATAATACCTCTGGGTTCAGTGCACAAAATACGGACTTGCTCTTAACTTCACTCCCATTGGTAGGTAATATGACTTCTTTCTACACTATGGATTCAATGATTTTATTAGTGGCTTTTTCACCCCGTCCAAATAGAAGCAAAACACTCCTTATAACGGAAAAAGAAAGGGATTTCAAGGGGAGGAAGGAAATTCCATTCCATCCAAATATGACTTGATTGTATCAGTTGAAAGAGAAAGATGAGACTCTGGATCATAAGCCAAGGATCATGCCGACGGAGCGGAACAGGCCTGCGGGTTCATTGTCAGCAACAAGTAGTTCATCAAGTGTAGTTCAGGGGAGAAAAGAGAGTACTGGTTCTTATGCTTGTGTTTAAGGCTTTCACTCCTTTCCTTGTTGGTCAGGTTAGTTCCTGTTCTAGGAATTGGATCTGAATCAGTTCTAAAGTCATGAGAATGACCTGTTCTGTTCTAAAGTAAAGTTATAAAGTCAAGTTCTGAGGCATAATCCAATAAGGAAGTCAGCTACACTTCAATTCGATAAGTCCTGTGTTTACCAACTGCATTAGCTTCAGAATCACCTACAGAAACTTCAACTAGTAATTCTACCGATAGCTTTAGTTTAGTCTAGGAAAGTAGCTAAAGTAATCCTTAGTTTCATCCGTATTAGTAGCGAGTAGCGAGAGAGACAATCAGAGTTTACCTTGAAGTTTACCCTGGCTTTGAAGCATGGCGTCAGGAGCCTAGTTGCACGGGTTTATGAAACCTTTTTCTCCCTCCTATTAAGTAAGATAAGCTAACCTTCCCCCCTCCTATTAAGTAAGATAAGCTAACCTTCCCCCCTCCTATTAAGTAAGATAAGCTAACCTTCCCCCCTCCTATTAAGTAAGGCAACTCTCCCTCTGTGGAATACCGAGTTTAGTCTTCAAGGGAAGTTTAGTGTTGTGATAACGGAAGCCCTGCCGCTGGAAACAGGTAAAAATAAAGGACTTAGGACTCTGCCCCACCCTAGTATTTTCATAAAACAAGTAAGCTCTTACCGCTTCTTTGGCAAAGGCTACTCGCTCGCACTTTGCCCGCTCTGACGCCGACCTCCTTGACTCGCTCCCTCCGGAAAAGTGTTCTTTTACTGTGATTTGGTGTCCGGAGATGGCACATCAGTCATTTAAACACTCCATGATAACATCAATCTTGCTTGGCTCATGGAGGCAGTGTGATTTGGGGATCTTTAGTTTTCGGAGCAAGGTAGCCAGAGCTCATGGTCCATCAGAGGCCCTAGTTTCTAGTTAGTTTGACCGCTCGATTAAGTATTATATTAAAGAAAGAAGTGCCCACTCCACTGAATAATGAATAGAATGAACTATATACCCATATCCCTGGAACAACTCTCAAATCAAGAACAACTGTCAAATCAACTCTATCTTAGTCTACCCGACTTTGACTGGTAAGAGTCGCCGTTCCTTGTGTCTTTGTTTCTATTGCATTTCACCTCATCTACTCACATTCTGTTCTGCGAGATCTTAGAATCACCGTCAATACCTCTAAGTAGGTCCAGGATAATCCAAAGTCTGGGGCAATTTACAACTATGCCAATGAATCTAGAACTAGCAAGTCAATCTTTTATGCAGTCATCGATTCGCCCGATAGGCCACAATTACCACGACGAGGAACGCTTTTCTCGTAGGAGTTGACGAGTTTATAAAGGCAAGTTGTATCGAATTAGCAAACTGTGTAGAAACCTACTGGTAAAGGAAAGTTTGTATATGAAAGTGAGCTAGGCGCCGGGTAAAGCTACTTGGAATGACTACTGAACCGCTTATCATCGACAGTATTGAACGATTCCATCTATCCCCGCATAGTTTCTATGACTACCTAAGATTTCGTTCAGTCTAATAGAAGTTGACACCTATTACAGCTCGTACAACCTTGAGTAAGAAGTGCATCGAGACTCGTTCTTGAAGTTACGACTCCCTTCCTCCACGGAACAAAAAGTGTTACTTCCTTACATGGACTGCTACCACCTCTTCTATTTCCTTAGCTTCGGGTAAACTCACTTCCTTTTCTGGGGTCTCGACCGACTATAAGTTCGAAAGCCTCACTACCGGGTACTAAGATTAACGACGAATCTCCTCTCCTATACTCAAAGACATACACTTAGACCTCAGCCGCAGCACGACAACAGTCAGAATGGATATTAACAGAAGGAAGGCAAACAGCAAAGGAATTAGGACTTACTCATAACAGGAGCCAAAAACAGGAACTGTAATGACACGAAGAAAGAATCAAATACAGGTTAACACAGGACGCTGCCCGGTCTCTTTTCTTTCTAAACGCTATCTTTAATAATAACAGAGATTTGGAGAGGGCAAGTCACTACTAGACAAGAAAGCCAGTACTCTATTCTTCTCACGCTTATGATCTATAGTAATCCGCTTCCCCTCCATTCTACTAAGTATGGGGCAAGGCGCAAGTCCAGCATCGGTAGCTGCTTCATCTATTTCTACTAAGTCTGGGCATTCGGCTGCTTTAACGGATCTTGGAGACAAAACAATAACTGCATCTCTAAGCTATATACCAGCGGAAGATCTTTCGCCCTCTCCTTTTAGGTATAAGTTAAGAAAAGAATGTCATTGCCTCCCCTCTCTAAGACAAGAACAGGTGGATTCCCTTGCTGGTTCAGAAGATCGGATTGCTGCCGACCCCTTAACTACTGATTCAAATAAAGGAAAGAAACTACTAGCTTGCCTACTAGCGGACCCGACCTCTCCTCTGATCTTGCTCTTAACCAACCCGACCTCTTATAAGTGTTCACCCCTATCCGACACAAGAACATAAATCTACTTTACTGACTTTGCTTTGGAATAGTGGGGAAACTGACTTTATCATCTCTAACACCCAGCCAGCCTACATGATAGGATCGGAGAATTTATACCTCTGGCAACAGGCAACTATTAACTGAATTAGGCTCATCTACTTAAGTACAGAGCCATAACTTGATGAGTTTCTGGACTACTCGACAGGTGAAGCAGGATTACTCTACTGGTTAGGGATGAAACTAACCTAGCGACTTTCCTAGACTTAACTCACACAACAACATCTTCTTTGGCTTCTTCTCCTAGAACTGTAACAGTAACTTGCCCTGACTCATTTAATTCATAACTAAATAACTGTTTTGTGCTGTAGCTGCTAGTATACGAGTGTAGTATGGCCCTACGCGGCACCGCTAATAGCTCTACAAATACACTCTCTACAAAGAATACAACTCAAGGTGCTGAAAGCCTCCCTATAGATTGCACTCTTTATGGCTCCTCTTTTTATAGGCACTAAATGCATTATTTCTTCTCTTTAGATGTTTTTCATGTCATTTCCCATTAAACTACATAAGTTATGTTAGAGTGAATTGACGCCTATAAGATTGACCCTATTGCAACTTAATATAGGGCACTCCGGACTCTGGAACTTCAACTAGTCAGTAAACTCATTCTTCTTTCTTAACTGAAAGTCGAGTGTCTAACTCAGGTGCCTCCGCTCCTATAACTTCATTCTGAAAACACATAGAAAGTAGGCCTACTAACCAAGCTCTCTACACGGGGCCAAGCAGCGACGAGTTTCATCCATTAAGTCTACCTCCGCTACTGATGCAACTGGATCACTTAGGGCTTTCAAAACCAAGTCCTGTGTTCGTACTCGGGAAAACGCCAAGATCAGATTTCCAATTGACCGACTCTGCCGCTACACATTAGTAGTTACTTGCCGTCTCAAAAAAGCTATTCTTAATATAGGAAACCGGAATTGGCTTTGCCCCCGCATCTAACACGGCGATCAGAATTGACCTCACTCGTCCAAGACCACAACCCACCGCTGCTCGGTATGAGTATGTAACTGCTAAGACTGAAGCTGGTGAGTTGCAGGCTGATGCGGGTGGTACTGATGCTATGTGGCTAAGGTACTACTATAGGCATGGGTAAGCTTACTTGTGGAATTCCTTTACTAGGTCGGGGCAGAGTCCTGTGCCCTTAAGTAATTGGTTGTGCGGCAGCAAGTTAATAGATATAAGATTTATAACTACAGATGTGTTCGGTGTTTGTGTTACGCGGCAGTGTAGTTAAAGCGCTAAAGTGTGCCGTGCCCTGGACTAAGAGGGAGACTCGCACTTAGGGCTAAGACACATAGTAGTGGTGGTCAGAATGAAAAGCCAGGGGCCAAGCAACATTAAGAATGAGACCGGGTATGACCATAAAGCCGCATTCCAGTTCTTGCCCTTAAGTAAATGGGTGAGGCGTGTTGGTGCTGCCACTGTTACAGTTCTAAAGTAAAGAGTGAGAGTTAGTTCGGGTCGGGTGCTAGTGTTATGTCAACTGGAATTACTGAATTTACCGTCGTAGTCAAAGGCTTTCAGCACCTTCTGACGGAACTGCTGACTATAAGTACTGAAGTAAAGAATAAAACTCTACAGACTAAGAATGAAACTAGAAGGTATTTCTTCTCCGATATCTATAAGTAGCTGCCAGGCTTCTTACCTTAACCCAGCCAGCTACATTGAGAGTCTACAGTTTCAAGAGCCAAAGCTGAGTTCTACGCTCCCTTATGCTTAGTCAGTTCCCTTATTCTTATAAGTCATATAACTCACTAGTTGACTTCTTTCTTGCCAGAGCCAGTACTTTACTCTTTCTCTAGATAGAAACCAAAACCAGTTGAAGAATAAAGATCAGTCCCTCACTCGCTAACGCGCAACAAACATAGTAGCTTGTTGGCTTTGAAGCTAGGTCAGAGATCTTAGTTGGCTTAGAAGCGGGAAGGGGATAATAGTTGGAAGTTGCCAGAGCTATAGGGGAGAGATGGAAGGTATTGAAGCCAGCAGCTTGTTGAATTCAGTAAAGAGATACAAAGCGGTCTGCTTCTCAGCATCTAGTAGTAGCTTTGCCCCTGTTCGAGGTTCAGTGGAAAGTTGAGTTTAGAGTTGATAGTTGCATTCTTTGGTCAGCGAGCCCAGCCCAGTTGCATCAGTATTAGGGGCAGTAGCATCTGTCTTTGTTTACAGAGTTGAGCTCGGGGTTCACACTTATTATAGGTGTCGGGTAGGGCTTTCCCCTTGTAATGGAGCTCGGGTGCTAAAACTCAAGATGTGGGTTAGGGTCGGGCACTTATAAGAGGTCGGTTCGGGGTGTAATTAATGTAATAGATGTGGGTGCCTTCTTGAGGCTCGGGTAGTTTACTTACTTTGTTTACTGACTTGCTAGTTAGGGTGATAAACTGATTTGCTAGTTAGGGTGTCAGTCCAAGTAGTTGTAGTCCAGGTAGTTGTAGTGACTTATAGTAGTTGATTTATAAAGAAGAGAGTTTTAGAGTTTACTTCAGAATCCAATCCAATAGTCCTGGGAGATAGAGTGAAAAGAGATTAGATGAGCCTGAGTGAAAAGAGGAAGTAGGGAGGTCGGGTGTTGCCCAAAGTAAGGGTTGTTGACTGACTTTGTGGGGTAGACTTGTGGAAGAAAAGGAAGAAAAGAAAAGAAATCACAAATCACAGCCAAGACACTAGAAAACTCTTATTTATCATGTACTGACACTTTACTAGTTAAGTATAAGAAAATAGCTAGAAATATATCTTATATTATTAAAGAATCAAGTTGAGAAAGAAAGAGAAAAGATGAAACTCGGGGCACTCATTACTACTAATGCACCTCGGGGCACTCACTACTACTAATGCACTAGGTTACATGCGGTTACATGCGGTTACACGCGGGTGTGTGGGTGTTTGGTGCAGGGCCAAGCAACTACCCGGTCTCGTTCTTAAGCACTAGCATCGGTATCAGCTTTAGATGCACTGGTTTGGTTCTTGGACTCGGGTCGGATAGAATGGGTGGCACTGGCTCGGTTCTGGTAGTTACTATATGAAGACTGCCCGGCACCGGTATCAGGCTTGGAGGCTCTTGTTTAAGCCTGCAACTCCATAGCATCAGTCTTTAGAGGCACTGTTTGGTTCTTTGATGCACGGGTTTCAGCCTGATATTGGTCAACTCTATTCTATCCCTCCTTAGCTCTATTCTGAGTCTATCAATCTGGAATCCTTAATAAAGATATATTCAATTATATATGAATTTTCCCTACGCCAAGTAACTACTAGACAAGCCGACTTAGGCGCGTCAGTGAACGGGGTGTAGCGGCAGTCCCTTCTGAGTATTTGTATTTCCATAGGTATTGTACTGCTGGACTGGGAAAGGAAGTTGCACATACTACTGTACTGGGTTAGTTGGCAAGAGGAGAGGTAGATTTGTATAGGCTAAATAAGGACTCCCAAAGGCTGTGCTATGCGCTCGGGAGCCTTCGATATGGTATAAGAGATATAGGTAGGAGCCTTAGATATGGTATAAGAGATATATGAGCCAAGCCAGAGCCAGAGTCTAGGTCAGCACTTCAAGGATAGGTCGGCAGACAATAAGAATGGAGTTTACTTACCGGTCCTATACAAAACTAAAGAATAGAGTGGTAGAAATAGAGTGGTAGAGTAGACAATTAGTTTCAAGAATAGAGTAGTAGTCCTGCCCTTATAGTAAGTTGAAGAAGAAAGTACTGGCTAGCTGCTCAGGGAAAGAATAAAGTACTGGCTTATATATAAGCCTTAAGTCAGTGAAGTAAGCCCTAAGTAAACTAGTCAGTAGTAAGCCTACCAATTCCCTGATTAAGAGAAGAGATAGAACTCACCGATTCCCTGAAGTAAGGAGTAAGGAGTCAGCCCGAAGTAGGAAAGGAAGAATCAAAACAGTAAGTAGAAGAATGCAAGTGAGCCATATAATCCTGTATGTCTGCTTGGCCCCTACGAAAAGATGTAATTTACAAGTTCATCAAAACAAAGAAAAGTGGAGTCTATAGGTTCCTTGTGTGCGAGTCAGCCTATAACTCTCAATCTGGGGGGGTAAAGTACTGGCTTTTCAGCGGGAATAGAAGCAGTGCTAAAGAAGCAAATAGTTCTGGGAAATCCAATTCACTGAGTTGCTGCTAGTGTGAGTAGAATCCGTCTTTTCACCCCTTGTTTCATATGTATTTGTTAAAGATGTTACTGGCTCCACTAAAGAGACTGCTCGAGGTCAAGCAGAAAGCTCAGGTTAAGGCTTTGTTGCGAGGTATCTGCTACAGGCAAGCTTATACTAAACTAGTCCTTTGCCCTTAAGTAATTGGGCTTTATCTGTCTACTTGCTATGTGCTCGGGAGAAAGAGTTGGATTAGATGATAGCCAGTAGTTTCAAAGGTATAAATTATCCGATCATCTAGTAGGAGCTTGGCTGCTTGTCGGCTTGGCTCTTATCTCTTCCTAGTAGTAGCTTGCCGGTAAAAAGTAGATTTATGTTCTTGTTGCATCCCAGTAGTGGTAGTCCCGGGACAAGTATCGGTTGATGCTCAGCGTAAGGCTTATAGCCAAGAGAGATAGGCGCACAGGCAGTAGCTAAAGAATAAAGGTAAAGGGAGTCAGACCTATAGACAGGAAAGTGATCATGCGATAGGGACAGTTCAGCTTGAAAGAATTAGGCAAGTAGACAGTTTGCTAGTATATGGGTATATTCCATATTATGAATGAAAGAATCAAAGGCATGATAGTTAGAATTTCCTGAAGGCGGGGCACCGGCCAATAGCCCTAAATTGGAGAGTTAGATAGGGCAGTGTCCGGTTGGTAGTTAAGATCCTTATCAGTAGTAACAGACTTAAGTGCAAGGTAGTTTGATTCCCGAGTTCCCCACCAAGTTATCATCAAAGACATAACAGTAAGTTAACAAGTAAAGAATTCATTATGAAAGTGTATTTCTTGCAGTTGTGTTTGCGGCAGTGGTTGGATATCCCTAGTTATTAGTTAAAGGATGAGAAGCGCCAGTTCCATTCACATAGTTAGGAGTCAAAGAACGAGGGCTAGTAGCAGTAGACCGGAGACAGGAAAGACAGCTTCGAGATCAGTAGCTAAGGAGTTCAAGTCAGCCGGGTAGGCTCCAGCTAGCAAACAAGGATCCAGATCAGTAGTGACAGAGTTCAGGCAAGGATCCAGATCAGTAGTGACAGAGTTCAGGCAAGGTTCGAGAGCAGTAGAGTCAGAGTTCAGGCAAGGTTCGAGAGCAGTAGAGTCAGTCCTATCTCTTAGTTTTAGGTGAGTTCAGCAGTTACAGGATGAAAGCCACTAGCGCTCTAGTTTGAAGCGAGCAGTATAAGAATCCAAGGTGAAATGACGAGTGAAATACAGGCAGGGCAGGTCCAAAGGCTGTAGCGAGAGTCTTGTTAGCATGAGTGCAATTCCCAGTTTTGAGGTTGGTTCTCATCAGCCGATTTCTACCTTGCAGCAGAATCTGATCCTTATCCTAATCCTGGAAGTTTGCGGCAGGAGTTAATTAGGTGGAGTTCGGGATGCCCACTACGCTAGGATAGTGAGTTTGCCGGAAGGGATGCCGTGTCTTTACATCATTCTTTCTATGCCCCCCATGTGCTCAAGATATGAAAATAAGAGGTAGAGTTCCAGCGGAATAAAGAGCTAGTAAGGATGCTTTCTCAAGTACAGTGTTTTACCGAGAAGGAAGGTCTATGGTGCGAGTCCATATTGCCCTAATCCTAATTAAGATGATAGTGTAGTATAGTGGTTTTGATTTCTATGGGACCACCCCCAGTCTAATCCTAAGTCTGATGGGTCTAGTACTTATTATTTTATTGGTCTTTGGTCTTGTCTTGTATTTGTTTCATCCCCCTTACTAATAACAAAGAGTTTTTTGGCAGAACAAACAAGAGAAAGAAAGAGGCGGAAGTGCGAATAAGGGCGGAGGCACCCAGAAACGAGGAAGGGCGCAGATAGCTGCTTTCCAACTCCTTCCAACCAACTCAATAATTATCGATAAGCACATTTACTAGGCGATACAGAGTTTGTCCCATATAGGATTTCTTCTGCTTTATCTATACTTATAGCAGGCATCATTTTCTCAATCTAGGGATGAATAGCAGTACCTTTCCTCTTTCCTTTCCTTTCCCCCCATTCAAAGCTTACTAATGATAGATAGTATAGGATTTTCTTCGAATTGAAACACTTGACTTGAACTGTGCCTGCTCACAATATAAAGGTACTTCCTAAGCCAGCCCGTACTGAAGATGGTACTACTAAGAAAGATAGTATATATATAGCCCACTACCTTTTCCTAGAAAACGACCGCTACTATACAAATCTATAGACCGGAAGCTACCCACGAATTAAGGCTTCAAAGGGATGATGCTTTCCCCATTTCTCAAGGTTTGGCCTCTTCTTATGATGCTTTCCCCATTTCTCAAGGTTTGGCCTCTTATTAAGGTAAAAAGGGGGTGATCCCTCTATTTCTCCAAAAGCATAAACTGGATTAGACTCGAGAGCAGATAGTGGAACAAGCCCTATTCTATCTGTGCCAACTCAAAACACTATTCTATATGTGCAAACTCAATAAGCTAGGTGGTGTACAGAATGAGGGCCCGGCCCGGGTAGTGGTCCAACTGTCGGTTAACGCTGAAACGGATATTTCTAGTCATTTCCTATGGGTGATGAGGAATTGGCATATTGTCCTGCAGTAGCTCCTTCCCTTGCTTGTTAGTTGGCAACTTTAGAGAAAAGGTGGAATAAGTTTTAGTTGACGCCGAGATAGGTTCTTCTTCTGCGCTCGACACTCAATAAGGATTTTAGGCTAAAGTCAGATATGATGCTGTGTGAGCTCCCGAAAGATAATAGGACTTGTGCTTGAACCTTTCTTCTAAGCTTGCTGCGGATTCTCTTGTCGATTCACCTCTCTCTCAACAAAGTCTTGTTGTTCTGAGTAAACCAGTCAAACCCTACATGGAACTTGCCCGAACTACACTCCCACCACTTGTTCGTCTTGCCCGACCTCTACTTGATGAATCGTTTGCTGACTTTCGAACAGGAACTTTACTTGCGGAAGCGCTTTCTGGTTGAATGGAATTTCTGAATAGATCTGGAACATACATTATTTCAGAATAGATCTGTAATGACCCGTGTTTCTACGTGTTTCTATACAATGGCTCGCAAACACTCTAATAACTCTGGCGTTAACTCTAATAACTCAGTAAGCTGGTGAAAACTTGTCGATTCTAAGACTTTGAAACGAAAAGGAGCTCTAGCAGAAAAAGCAGCAACGGCTAACTCAAACTATACTGTAAGTTAGGAATTGAATACATCTTTTGCATGGTATAGAAAGAAATTGTAACAACACACACGGCTTCCCTTTCATCTGATCGTGATCGGCTTGGCCTAAACGAAACCTTTTTGATACTTGACCGACGCTTCTCGACGCTTCTCTCATAGCAACATTCTAGGATTTCGCCCGCTGCAGCTTATAATTGAGTAATCTAACATACTTCACTCCCATGACTAATATTAGCACCCGCTCACGTAAGCGCAACTTAACCAGCAAGAGAACCTAACATATGTCCTGAAGTAAAGTAGAGTTCTGTTCGTCCAGTTCAAGATCCTATTGAAGAAGATAAGATTGCTTAGTGCGCGGAAGATCTTCTTGCTTAGTAGATTCAGATTACTTGTTCTCTATAAAGCACCTACCCGCGACAACTCTAAAGCACCTAACCCCATACAAGAAGTATGGTTAGCGCAACTCAAAGATGCATTTCTGAACTTATGTGTTCCATGTAATGGGAATTTCCATCAAGCAGAAACTCCCTAAGTACCGAGTCTACCAGTTATTTCTTATCTTTAACAGAGTCAACAAAGAATGAAATGGAAAATCCAAAAAGAAGATATCTCGCACTCCAAACTACTGGAATGGAATCTATCTCTAAATACCCTTTATATACTAAATCAACGAACGAGTCAATCAACTAAAACTCCCGTTCGCGCACCAGTACTTTATTCCTCCGCTCACTCGACTTTAAGATTCAGACAGGAATTCCCTTAGCGCTGAAGAAGGAATTGAGGTACGCACAGAACAAGCCATAGTTTCTAGAACAAGTATTTGAGGGAAAGGGGATGCCTTGGTCGGTGCTAGGAAAGAAAGGATGCTTTCGTCGGTGCTAGGAAAGAAAGGATGCTTTCATTATAGAAGGAGAGGATAGGAAGAGCGCCTAGAAAGTACTCTTGTATGGAGCTAGAGCGTTGGATGCTGATAAAGATGATTATGCCGGAAGAGAGAAAGAAGCAAAGGGGCACGCCGAGCAAGCAATAAAGAAAGAAATATAGGTTTGCAGAACTGGCTTTAGGGAGCTCGATGGATTCAATGAATTCTTAATACATTGGAGTTGAACAAGCAATTCATTCTATTCCCTTCCCTTAACCAGCCGCTGCTTCATTCGAGTCAGCAACACCCGAACTTTGGACTTTCAAGATCTGGGTTCTACCTCCTCACCGGATACTGCTTAATATCTCTCTTCTGTTGCTTCCGCTCTTGACTGCCCCTCACCCTTGACTTGATACCTGACTTTATACTTTAGATGAGATACGTGACTTGCGGCTGCTTCTAATCCATTTGCAGTTGTCGACTCAACTTCGTGAAATAATCCTTATCCAGGCCCTTTACATGGTCGGTCAAGTTAGGGTTATTGAATGGAATTTAGTGCTCTCCTGTTTGTTATAGAAATGAGTCACTTTCACAGAGCATTGCTTTTTGACGCGTTAGATACCACAAAAGCACCGCCAGCTTACTATTACCGCCCTAATATACAAATTCAAAGGCAGAGGAATAGGAAATCCACTTTCTTGACTTTCTGGGGTGAACCCTCTTTCTCTTAGTTGGTTAGAGATTACTCAATAATAAAGGACATCCTTGCTCGAACTCAACATAACATGCCCCTGAGAGTAACCGCTAGCACAAGTAAGTAAGCGTAAGCACAAGTGAGTAAGCTTGTTGTTGTTGCGCGTTTGGGAGTGGCGCCTATGATATTCGTTACCAGAGTTCGGAGTTCAGTTACTATTGCTTTAGTCTATTATATTGGGTGCCTCATTCGGAGTGTAGTTACTATTGCTCTAGTCTCTTATATTAGGTGCCTCCATATCAATTCTATTCTTTCTAATAAGCAGTCAGGAGTCTTTTGCTGGGCTTCTCTATTTGTAATGCTCTATTCTCCTCTTCGCACTAACGCTATTTCTTGTTTCCAGGTTAGGTGAAACTATTCTATATGATGCTAGGGAGATTCCATTCAATAAGTAAGTGTAGCAGCGGGGTTTTTGACTTATATTCGATTCAGAAGTGGGGTGCGTTAGCTTCGGTGTTTCAACAAAGAAGGGCAAAGAACTCGCGTAAGCGCAACAGAACAAACAAGCTTTGTATAATGTTGCTTGTTGAGTTAAGTAAATCAAGTATACAAGCTTTAGGCAAGATAAAAGAGTACTATCACTATAGTCAGTATAGGTTTCGGTTAGGCAGCAGAGTTTTCTCTTTCTTACAAAATAGGGACCTCGATTCTTTACCGGCGAGCAGACCAGAGACTTCATTAATAGAATAGGTGGCAGGCATCTATCTTTATTGAACCATGGATTTCGCTGAACCTGATTGAATCATTGATTTCGCTGAACCCCACGCCGATATTCCATTCTGATAGCTTCTAGGCAGGAGAACAAAGGAACTAGTTTGTTTTGTCAGCTGTAAGCAGGTAGAGCCAGAGCCTGCAGTAAGCAATGAGGTTTAAATAGGCTATGAGGTTATAAGTGACTTTCCGGGGAACGAACAAGCTTTGTATAGTCATCAGTGAATTTGTTGGAACAGCGCATTTGATTAGAGCCAGCTGCTGTAATATCTTTAGTTAATTCCTTTAGAGTAAGTGCAGTGTTTGTTTACTTGACTTCTATACCACATGGATGAATTTCCATTGTGAAAGCTTTAGGCAATGATGAGGTACGAGAGTATAGCAGGAAGCTGCCCTAGCAGAGTTCTTAAAAGAAGCAATATGGTTTAAGTAAACTCAATAAGTAAGGGCTAACGTGAGCTTTGTGGTTTCAGGGAACAACTTATGGGAGTGTTTCGAGTTAGGAGTTTTCACACGCTAAAAGAGAGGAAGCTTAGCAGTCAGTGTTTTGACTCCATATGTGGAAGAAGGATGTCCTTTGAAACTTATTGTTCTGTTGCGCCTTTATTAGTAGTTGCATGGTTGAGTTTAGGAATGAAGTATAGCGTGAGCATTATAGAATAAGGGTTGAGTAAGCAGTGAAGTTTGCGAGTAAAGGGATTCTTCAGCTTGGAGCGCTACTTATTAGTCTGGGTTAGTTATCAGTCGTTGGTTTTTTTCTCTTTCCCTCGAAGGGCTTTCTTAGGTCTTATATAGAGCAGTAAATTCTTGCCACTAGGGTCTACTCGTGCTCTCAAGAGCTATCGCGAAACAGGCGCTCCTCACAGGCAATGGCCAACCGAATATGATTCAATCGTTTAATCATTCAATGAGTCAATTTGAAAAGTGCAGCCTCAAATCTAGGTTCAATATATTGATTAGTACAGGAAATCACCAATAAGTCTCTTTCTTATGGGAATGTAAACACAATGCTTAACAGCAAGCGAAAGTCACTCCTTACACTGACGCCACTGATGATCTTATTCAAAGCGCTCTTACTAGGTGCCTCAATCTATTCTCTTTTCTTTCGCCTGAGTGCCAACACTTTCCGTGGTGAGGACTTGTTCTGCTTTCGTCGGCGGCAGCGTGGAATTCTGAGTTTTGCATCAAGGAGTTCGCCCTTCAAATAGAGTTAGCCGGAACAAGCCCTTGGTGCCTTAGCTTACTTTTTATGGAGTATAGATCATAAACTGGATCCGGTGAGGAATATCTGACTGGTAAAGAAGCACGTCGCGGTCCAACCCCAGTGGTCCAAAGAAAGAGTGGAATTCTTGAATCGAATGGGATGAAGAAAATGAGAAGAAATGAGAAAAACAATCCAATCACAGAAATGAGAAAAACAATCCAATCACAGCCAAGACACGTATAATGTGTAGCGGAGGAGCCTGAGCTAAACGGTAGCGAGTTCCAAGCTAAAGTGAGTTTAGGCTAAGAAAGACGTTGGGCGGCCCCTACTGACTTCAAGGCTTACTTACCCTACCAGCAAACTACCTCTCTTGACTTTGATTCTGATATTGCCCCACTGTGGACCTAATCGGACTACCATCAAGTATGGCTTTCCTTACTTTGATTATTATTGCTACCGCTACTATTCTATAGCTTACCTGTTATTCTATTTCGTGACTGGTCGAGATCTGGTCTTCAGTCACATCGGTAGGGAGAGCCAAGTTCCTGACCGTCGGGAGTTCTATACCTCGAGAAGAAAGCAAAGTCGGTTGGGATGGCCTGGGACTCAATGGAAAATGCGCTCCAACTTACTTCAGCACTCAATTCTACCTCCCGAGCACCACCCACGGTACAAGAGAATTCCAAAAGCAATAAAGAAAGAAGGGCATTTTATATTAACCAACGGCAGTCTTAGTCTTTGAAGAAGAATCTCCCAAGTCCGTCTCAGGTCGAGCTCAAGAAGAGTTCGAGCTTTGCAAGCCAAAAGGAAAGGCACAAAAAGGGCTCAAGCAGTTTCTCAGCGGAATGGAAAACGACCCCACCGAGAGATTTTCTTAAGCTGATACAAAATCCTTTGAAAGCGAGTTAGACTCTTGAGCTTACTTATGGAGTTCCGGAAGAGAATCAAGCATCCCTGTAAAGTAGAAAGAAAGCTTGTTCGTGGTCAGCGGATCAACTAAAGTCATTGTATATAATGTCATGGCCCTCTTCAAAGTTGAGACATCGGTCGATCGAGAAAGGATAAAGATAGAAATGTCCAAGAAAATCGAGATCGTTTTGAGCATTGTACCTGCGATCAAAGAAAGAGCACCTGGCCCCTGGCGTACACCTGTAAAGGTGGTGGCTGTTCATCCATGCTAGTCAAGCCCTTCTGGTCTGTGTTCGATACCTGATCCTCATTTACACTGCACTTTTGGACCACTTAGCGCTTTCATTATTCTTCTTCACATCTAGCTCGCAACTATCTCTCGCACTCAAAGCGTTGTTATCAAAGAATCTCTCTTGCACCACTTGACCTAATAGCTTCCTTTCCTCGCACCCCAAGAGTCAGAGCACATAAATACCATAAGTAAAGCACACT
This sequence comes from Musa acuminata AAA Group, assembly GCF_036884655.1. Lineage (NCBI taxonomy): Eukaryota > Viridiplantae > Streptophyta > Magnoliopsida > Zingiberales > Musaceae > Musa > Musa acuminata. The sequence continues at coordinate 573,221 of NW_027021252.1, read as the reverse complement.
TGATGAAATTCCAAACAATACTATTGATGAAATTCCAAACAAACGACTACTAATTAAGCGGGAGCCCACCTGAAACACCCCGAACTCTAAACTCACTGCTTACTCGTGTGACTCCAATAACTCTTTAAGAACGGCTTTCGTTCGACCTATTGTCTTGCTTCGTTTACTAACACTGCATTGCTTCAAAACTCACTCCATTAGTTTCCTCTCTATACTTGACTACCCTTACTTAGCCCTTTAATCAATCATATGGGCATCCAAAATGTAGTGTACATTATAATCGTGTCAAAACACAGCAACCATAGTTTCTTGCTGACTCCTTACTTAAGGACATAATTTGTCTATTGGAATCCTAGGTGACGAAGGTGTACAAAGAAAAGGGGGGCCAAGCAAACTCTGAAAGGCTTTCCCTGAATTATAGGACACTGAAGTAAATGTTTCCTTTCACAGGGCATGGGCTAGCGTGTGCAAGCACATAATGAAGGAGGACACAGACCCACTATGCTGGGGGAAACACAAACTTCAGTACAAGAAACCTTGACAAAAAAAGCATAAAAAGAACCTACAATGGACAATAGATGTCGTCCGAAAGATGAAGTATTTGAAAGAGTGGGAACAAGTCTATGAGGATCCGGAATTGCAGGCTAACCTCATAAGGAACAAGAATGCACTCAAAACCATCTTCGAAGAAACAAGGTGGATACTAATGAAGGAAAACAAGCAACAGAGCAGATTCCAACTTGACTTTCAGGATCAAAACCATCTAAAAGAGTATACCTTTGCTTATTTAGGGGAAAAATCTCTCTTCCTAGTTCGGGCTTGCAATCTCATCTTTGACTCTGCCCAAGCAACTACAACTATATGGGGAGACTGCCACACAAAAAACACTCATGTGCCAAATGCTTAGCGCTGTCCTATACACCTATTCACCCAGTGCGAGATTCTATGATTTCCGTGTGGCACATGACCATTATGATCTATGGATTTTCGATGATTTCTATTTCGAAGAGGACTTTTCAAAAGAGGTAAAAACCCATCCAAATACTATGGCTGTAAAACTAAGCTCACTACTCCAAATACTTGATGGACAAAAATGCAGGTTGGATAGGAAGGATGGAACACCTTTCCTCAAAAAGCAAAATGTGCCCATTATTGTAATCACCAATTTGCCCAATGCTAGTATGTGCTACCATGGAAACTTCAATGAGAGATCCCAATGCTAGTATGTGCTACCATGGAAACTTCAATGAGAGATTAGGAAGGTGTAAGTTGAGTTCAAAGAGAATAGAGCTTCTAGAAGAAAGGGTTATAGCAACTTTCTACGGATGCATACTAAGGAGGCTACAGCAGAAAAATCTCCATTTGGGGAAAGTGCTAAGAACATCCAAATAATGTACAATGAGGAGTGGGGGCACAGATCGAATATCCTCTTGTAGGTGAGAAGAAACAAATAGAGACAGCCCTAAAGCAAGGAAGGATGGAGAAACTCATCAAACACGGGGATAGGGGATTGGTAACCAAAAAACAGAATCAAATAGCACAAATACAAGTCAAAAGAAAGCTACTTGAGGAACAAAGGGGAGGAGAATTGGCACTTTATTGCACACATGCATCCAAAGCTGTTAACCGAAAGAATGCAGGAAAAAGGAACACTCACTGCTCTGCTTTGGAGTTCGCATACGTACCACTAAAGGATAGCTTACAACTTCAAACAATACAAAACCAGCAAATCACGTGGAAAATTATGTTGCTCTTCAAACACACATGGAGACCTGTAGCTATAGGATGTCTTGAGCAAGAGCACGACACGCGGAGCTACCTGTGGTGGAGAAACCCAGAGAGCACCAACCAAAAGGAACTCACCAAGTTGAAAACTGTCTTTGCAGCGTGGCCGGTGCAAGCTTATGTCGAGGACTTTTCCCAATCCATAGCAATGATGCTCACTTTGGGAAAATGAAGAGAATTGGCTGCCAAGGGAATGGTTACAGAGCAAACCAATTAGCTCCAACTCTCACTCGGAGCAACCGGAAAAGGAACTCGAGCCTCAAAGGAAAGGGATCCGAGAATGCGCTAGTTCCTTTAAAAGCTTATTACTTACCTATTGAGGAGTTGAATATCTGAAATACAGGTACCGGAGTTTGGAGTTGAGAGTGGAATGAAATAAAGGCACCTGGCCAAGAAACTACTTAGCTACTACCCTGCTTCTCTAATACTGACTTGTCTTATACTTACTTATACTTACTTATACTTACTTGTCTTATGGATACTCAATACTCCATCGAATCTAACTCAGGCTACAAATACTGATGAAACTAGACCACTACAAGGGAAAGCAGAGCATTCAAGTTCAGGTCAGGCGGAGGCATAATAGGGTTATGGTATCGGTGAACAAGTAAGCTGTTCAGAAAGTGGAGTTCGAGGAGAGTCTCCCACCAAGATAAGATACTGGACCGGATACTCTGATTCATAAGATGATCTGTCTTCTCTTGCACCTAGTATAGAGACCTGTAAATACATTCCTTCCCGCGCGTTGTCTTGTTGCTGATTTAGTAGTTGAACGTTGCGTGTCAGTCAGTTCGAGTCTACTTCTGCTCGAGGTTAAGTAATCACTGCTCGCTCTAGGTCAAATGCGTTAAGTAATCACTGCTCGCTCTAGGTCAAATGCGTAAGGAGAGGGTGTTTCAATTCCTGCTTGGTCACTTAGTATAGTTGGGCCTGTCTGTGAACAAGCATCAGTTCAATCCCATTCCGCTTCTGCGCCTACACTAGAAATCTTCGATTAATCATTCCGCAGCTTCCGTATTGCCTGTTGAGTTTAGTTCAGAAAGACGTAGTCCGCTAGGGAGTTTCAAAGACAAAACTCTGTGCTCTCAAGATGAAGTGCATTTGGAAGGTTAAGACTGTTTAGATCGTAAAGAAAGGGGCAATTAGAGGTAAGAGTGATCCTAGAGGTAAGGTAAGAGTGATCCTAATCCTGCGCTAAGATCTTTGAATGCTCCTCTGCCTTAACATCTTTTCCTGCTGGCTGATTGGAATGTGACTGATGCTTCTGCGCCAAGACCCTATGTTTCTGCACTCAAATCAAGTTATTCTTCTGTCTATTCTGCTTCCGCGAGAGATTCCATTACAGTTTGACAAGGCGAAAGGCAAGAAACTAGTGTTGTGGCGTCAGCTAAAGGAGTTTATGCTTAGGGAGCTACATCCCCTTATTTCATGAAAAAATGATGACTTGAGAGTTTAGGTCGGGTACAAAGAGAGTTCCATTCCAGTTTGCCTTTACTCTGAGCACTATAATCAATGGAGCTCCCCAATTTCCATGTTATATGAAATAGATAGGGATTCGGCTGTTCGAGAATATTGAGTAGAAAGTCAGTAAGCAGCAATCGAAGCGGGAAGGGCCAATTTCTAATAATAGGATGGAGCTAGAGATAGGGATGATAGAAACAAGTACATAGGAGCAAGAGCTGGATTAGGTGGAGCAGAGCCAGCTGTCATAGGTGATCCAGCAGATGATCTAGGCGCCAACACGGATTCATTCACTAATGTAATGGCTTCGAGCAGGGCAATAATCCAGTAGTTACAAGTAAGCAAGGGCTGTATAGTATATTGGATTTTGTGACTTGTGTTAGGAACCTTTACCCTCTCCACTAATCTCTACCCTCTCGACTGGAGTTTGATGGCTTCCTTATTGACAGAGTACAGGCACTGCACTGGCCCAACAGAATCATAAGTTTCAAGGTGGGTTTTCGCACTGAGGCAGGCCCTTTTTCTAGGGTTTCAATTGTGGATGATCATGGTTTTTTTTGGTACTAAATACACATGGTGTAACAATAGGACTGGTGGGGCTCAGATTTTGGATAGTGACGGCCGACCCTCAGTGATAGATTGAAGTTGATCTGAGGTCGCGAGGGGAGCAGTTGCTCCTCAAAGAGATGCTGACCCTCAGTTTGCTAGCTATATAATGTGTTACTTCTGAATTCTCAATTCTTTCCAAAAATCCCATTGATCTCAGAGACTTCCCTTGTTTCTTCCCTTGTTTCTTCGTTGGCGGCTTTGAAGCCATAAGATACTTAAGTCTAGTTTAGTTCGCACAGTTGTGTTTGTTGAGTTGAGTTCACCATAGTGCGGTAGGTTATTATTGTTGTTTCGTTGTGTGGTATAGGAGTTATGTGAATTCCTTTGCCCAGTAGTACAAAAGCCAAGCTACAGTAGTCGTTGCTTGGCCCAAGTCCTGTCTTCGTGGCGTTAGCAGAGAGGCTCAAGGGAAGGTTGTTGACATTCCTAAACGGGACGGGAGTTTAGAGTTGACCTGACCGCTCAAAAGGTGCAATTAATTCTTTTACAATGACAAGGTGCTTTTTAGTTTACTCGGCTAACGGGAAGGGAGTTACGTAAGTTGTTCAGTATGGGGTTTCGGGGAATCATCTAGTTGTGGCGAATGTGCTTCTTTAGCTTCTTATCCTTATGAGGCTTCTGTGCTCAACGAAGAAAGAAAGGACTCGTTCTGTGCCCCCCTTTTCCAAATTCCCCCGGCTGGCTTCTTCTCTTTATTCCACCCGTATTTCTTTTTGTAGATTCAGATGGATTCTATAATTCTTCCTAGAAACATAGATGGGGTCCGGGCTTATAGACATTCTCAAATAAAAGTATAGTAGAACCTCCCCAACCCTTCTTTTTGACAATTCTGTAATATCGTCTATCTTTTCTCCTACTACTCTAGGGAATATAGTAATACACGTTATGGTGTTCCCCAACCAATTGGATAATCTTGAACCATGCATGAATAGGGATAAACTTACTTACCTTACTTAATATTGGGAGAAACTTCAAAAACTTACTTACCTTAGCTAATAAGAGAAAAATAATACTATGTTCAGAAATCAGAAAGAAAGACTCTTTTGTGTGTTTGAAAGCTAGTAAATATGATGCCCGGATTCACCTAAGACTCTTTTGTGTGTTTGAAAGCTAGTCGACCCTCGATGGATTCACCTATATAAGCCGCAGCTAACGTTGCTAAGAGCTGGAATACCACTTGTAAATAATCCAAGAAAGATGACATATATAGGAACAACACTACAGAAGGGCCTAAAGAAAGAAGAACGACAACTACTAATTCATCAGCCAATATATTCCTGAAAAGTCGACAACTTAGAGAGATAAGGGTTTTTCAAAGATTCTATTATGTTTCATTGGTCAAGTAAAGGAGTGGGAAAGAAATCAAGTCTAGTTGGAGGGATTCAGCTACCTTTTTCGTGGTCAATTCCATTCTATTCTTCTTGACTAGACTTTCACTACTGAGTAGAATTCTGAACTGAGCTTCTTTCGCTGTAAACTCTCCCCAACTTCCTTTCGCACTCGACTCTTAGACCCGAAAAGCCTAGCAAGTGAATTAGCAGCGGCAAATGAACAAGCTTAGGGCGCAAAGGGAAAGCCCACACTACAAGTACAAGGGAAAGCCAAGCACCTTTACTCACTTGATTATTTACTGACCGGCGCCAAAGGATAAGTCTGCATTAGCTTGAGTTGCATTGCACATGATATAAGAAAAAGTCAAACTAAGCGCAATAATCACAGTCACTAAGCTATAATAATAGTAACTAAGCACAGCATACTCTAAAAACGAAATAGCGCAGCCCGATCCTTATCCTTCTTAAGACAACTAACAAACAAGGGCTTCTACAACGTCAGGCTTAGGCTATAGTCACTCGCGTTGGCCGATATCAAAACAGGACTGGATTCTTGTTTGACTTGTGGATTTGCTAGTTTCAGACCTTTCCCTTGTATCTAATTCGAACCTGGCCTAACTAACAGGATTCGGCTCCTCTCTTTCGAAACTCAATCCTATATAAGAACAGCTCAATCCTTAATAAGAAGAGATAGAATTAAGTAGGGGCCAAGTAACATAGTAAGTGTAGCGGAAGGTGTTCGGTTCTCGATTGACTCAGGTCCTATATTATCGATTTGATCATTGCTTAACACAAGCCACTAAACCCTAGTAATAGGAAGGAAACAAGGCATACCCACACCCATCCATGGAACTAAGATATTAATTCTCCGATCATAAGATAAAGTATTGAAACAAGCTGCTTGCTCATCCACCTAAGTAAACAAATACATATGCAGCAGGACCACCACTTTCAGGGTGATGCGCCTCGCCCCTTGCTCTACGGATCCAAGACTCTCTGGGGTAGCTTACTCTCTCTGCTCATCCCGTAGCTTTGCCCTTATTTGCATTCTTTGTTTTCTTTAGACAGTAGCAACTGTGTTTCATGCGATAGCAGTCTTGTATAAAGTTTGCATAGGCTCTTTTCAATTCCTAAGTTTATGACATGCAGTGTAATTTCAATTCATGAGTAGCGTCCGGTGAGTTCCATATGAGACGGGTCCAGACTGAAGAAGTGGAAGAAAGATCTTCATCAGCAGTGTAGTCTCCAGGAAAGCACTCCACTAAATACCTTTGTTGCTGCCGCTATTAATTATACGTTACTTGTCTAGTAGTGTCTTGGCTGTTTTAGTTCATTTCTAGTGTATACCTTAACCCTATTCTGTTTCTTACTTATGAGTGGAATTCTGAGTGTGGCTCCCCCGCTCCCAATACAATAGTAATAGTCCGGAGTGGGAACTAAAGAAGAAGTAGCCCTATAGTAATTGGGAAAGCCGTAGAGATCAGATGCTGTTGAAATAAGTATTTATAGCCCGCAGGGTTCAATGAATTGTTGCCAGAGTGAGTGGTTCAAGAAGTATTTGTTGACAGAGTTGAGGTCGCCATCCCTTGTTTCATCTGTTATTCTATTATAAGATGTAATTTCAAATAGTAAATATAGAGCCTGCCCTGTCCTGTAATGACCAAGCGGAGAAGCTACTACTACAAAGGCACAGAACACTGAAACATATAAGGGCTCGCCAACCAACACCCTAAACTCTTTAAGCACTGACCGCTTCTAAGCTTGCTCGCTCTTTATTCCTGACCGGGTAGAAAACTCCCAGTATTAAGAGCTATTCTTTTCTTTGATTCAATAAAACTGGATTAAGTAGAGTGAGCAGGATAATCTGTAGTTAAAAGATCTTACTTAGTTTAAAGAGAAAGACAGATGGTCTTCTACTATAGTTCCCAGCGGGAATAGGTAGATCTGCTTTAACAGCTTACTTTGGCACTGCTTCCTCGCCTCGAACAGAAAGATACTCGTCTCCAACAAACATAGATGAAACTGGGGCAGCAGCAGTTAGTTCATTTCTCCTTCTTGCTTAGCTCTTGACTCCTTCTTGCTTAGCTCTTGTCTAGTATTGGAGGTAAAAGGGAGGTCGAGTAGAAAGTGTCAGCAGCTATCGGGTATGGATATCTCGGTCGAAAGGAATCAAATATAATAAGAACAGATAATAAATGCGGACTATACTGGCTTTACTCACTAAACAGATGAACGGCTAGAGAGGATAGACTTACTACAGGCTAATTCTACCTTACTTACAGAACCGCTTGATGCTTACCTCTGACAACACTACTATACTTTCCAGCATCTGCTTAATCTGGGCTTGGCTTTGTTTGCTTCTTATCTCACTGGAAACTGGTAATGATGCTACTGAACTGACGGGTTGGTTGTCACCAGACTAACGCCCGCTATTAATAGCTTGCTTGGTCTTGGCGCCGAAGATAACTCTCCTTTCATTGCAGCTTACAAGCTATACGATGAAACTTGAACCAAAATAGATTCAAGGCCATAAGTTGATGGTTCCTCTCCCCTGTTGGTTTAATTGAATTTGTCTTCTTCTCGAGTCGACAACAACAAGAACTGTAACTCCACTTTATTACTTAGACACAAGCAAGTAAATCACCTCTCTCTCGTAAACAAGGGAAGGGGCACTAGATGGGTGGGCAATAAATTAGTATAGTACTGGGTTGGCAAGAGGGAGTGAAGTCTACTACTGACACTCGAACTTTCACTAGACTCTCTTCCACCTCTGGCTACAATACCGATCCTCTGGCTAATGATTCCATTTCTTCTGTTGATGAGCTATACATACCTATGGCTCTCCTCTCTTCTTGCCAGTCAATACTATCTCATATCTATCCCGGGTAACAAGAATGATTCAGTTGCGGTAAGTCAACTAATGACTATAGAGTTAAGTCATGCCAGGTAGCTACCTCTGGCAACCGAGCACTGAGATGAGAGCAAGTCCTGTGAGAAAGAGAGAAAGAAACAAATGAAGAAGCACACCGCTCTAAGCCAACAAAGCATTCACATAATTCCGAAACAAGAACAAGTAACAGGAACTGGCAATTCCCATCGATATGATTAAAGTAGTCCATTTGCTTTTCTTAGTCTTTAATTCAGTCGAACATAAGGATAGGAGGATACTCATATGAAGATGAAGTGCGCTTCAGAGGGAAATAATCCAAGTCAAGACAATAAGGCTTATTTTGCATCGCCCTTTGTTCGGCAACAACAAACTAGGCTCCTGACGCCATGAAGACTAATTTCACAAGTGACAGGAGTGGTGAGTGACTTACGAAAAGGAGATACCTCTCAGTAAGGGCAAAAACTGGATTAGTAGTTGATTGGCTACTTGCTGCCGCTTTAGCTCAGGCTCCTCCGCGCCACGTTAGTAGCTCAATAACTCCTGCCGCGGTTTAACTCGCTACCGTTTAACTCAACTCCTACCGCACAACGTCTTTCGCCGTTGCTTGGTCATTAGTAGTGCCTTGGTGCAGTTCCTTGGCGGTCATTAGTAGTGTCTTGGCCGGAAGCAGCCCTGCCGCACTTTTAGCTCACTGACGCTCTTTTAGCTCGCTACCGCGCCTAGATCGGCTTGGTTAGTAGTTACTTGTCTAGTAGTTGTTTGTCCCGTTGCTTGGTCATTAGTAGTTACTTGCCCAGTGTCTTGGCTCTTCCGCTTTATCGTGTGCGCTCTTTTCTTAAGCTCTTTTTGAACTACCGTCTGACACTGTGAAAGATCCAGAAAAGTGACACTGTGAAAGATCCGGAAAAGGCTTGACCGGCTGTCCAACTGGTACTTTCCCGACTGTGGTTTACCTGAGATTAGACCGAGAATCCTACTGCGCGCTCGGTATTACCTAACTTTGACCGTCGTGGATCCTTAGCCCTATGCTTTGCTGGCTGGTTGCCTCACTGGGACTACTCTTTGCTCTGGGGAATCAAAAGGGAGGGCACAGGTCTTTTGACTCGCGGAAAGCAAGCCACAACAAAGGGAATAGGGAGTTGGTTTACTTTTTCCTTTGTTCCCGTTAACGACCACAGCTACTGCTCGCTACTTGCCCACTTGCCCTTTTTGGATCGCCCGGCAAAGTACCCAAAGCCCACTTCCTTTACTGTTGACGATAAAAGCGATGGTCCGGACTGTCTGAAAGAACATTTTTGTCACTAATAAATACCACGTGCATGATCACCCATCTTCCTAATGCCTTAACGTCAGCCCTTCGTTCACCCTTCCGACTCTAGCTAATGGAAAACAGAGTTGGAATGGTCGTAATCGTCGACAACCCAACCGACGTCCGCCATAGGCTAGGCGACCTCCTATCTTTCCCGAAGGTAATGCCAGGGCCTTTTCCGTACTGACTACTCTTGATGCCCAGAAGGATACCGCCTACATATAGCGAGACAGACCATTGTTCATAGGCAGAGATCAAATCAGATTCTTCCCCGTGTTAGTTGGAGAGGGATTCTCGTGCCAACCAAAGAACTCGGTTACTCATCTTGGATCGTCGAACGAGCCTTCGATTTGATTTAGACGGATTCTTTGTCGGAATCATCCCGATCTCTCTTTCCGGGCCTGTCCAAAGAAAACATAACCTCTTAGAGTTCCCCACGGTCGGAATCCTAAAACCAATATATATATGATTGATTATTTGATTATGAATGAAAATCAGAAAATGGCACATCTATACGGCAGCCCAAATCATTTAGGCTTATTAAACTCATAGGGCGGGTAAGGTAGAACCCTTCCCCCATTGAACAAAGGGGATCCGTAGGGCGGACTCACTCACATACTTGATAGGTGACTCTGAATTCTAGTGCGATAAGAGAAAGCACGAAAATATCACTTAAATAGAGAGATCTCTTTCTCTCCATCTCTTTCTTTGTAGGAATGAATCGTTCCGTCCTTGACCTATGATCAATGGCTTAATCCATCCGAATTCTTCACCCTTGAAAGAGACAAATGGAATTTGATTAGCTTGTAAGGAGGAATGCTTTTTGTTCTTCCTCTTCTCTTCGCTTAGCTACACCGGCTTACAGATGCCCATGTGCTTCAACCTTACGCCGCGTCCTGATCCTCACGGAGCCTACGGTCTCTCGTTCCTTTTATCACTCGTCGATGGAACCTAACCCTCTGGCGAAAAAATCTCTTAAGCTTCCCCGGGGGTCCATCCTTTCCTTCCCTATCCACTTTGAGCTTATGTTTGAAGTTATGATTGAGACAACGAGTCATAGGTGTTTGTTTTATTCCAAGGGCTATAAATCACCAAGAAAAAGGCTCTGACAAGAGTAACACGGCACTCCTGCTGTTAGAAGAAGAGCGGAACCAAGCATGAAAGATTGACTGTGACGCTGTCCTAAGGTTAATTACCAAGTACTGTGTTCTGGCTTGTTAACAACGCTTGGGGGGAGAATTCAGAATTGATAAGACCTCTCTTGCGCCCGGTAGTACTGGCTAAGTATACGTTGCTATCAGCCAAGTCATTACTTCTTTACTTATAGCTCCCTTGCCTGCCGCTATGTTCGTTGATTCAACAGGATTTACTGACTTTGATTCTTTAACTACTTCCGGGCATCCTGTACTTTCGTGGGCGACCTCTAAAACGACTATGCCCCATTGCTAGACTTCCCTTCCTTAGGACTAAATCTGACTTGACTTGACCTTATTCTTCAATTGCTTAGTAAGTTCTGCATACCTACCCACCACGACTAGGCTTGTGACTGACATTACTTAGTTAAGAAGTGAGCCTGCCCCACCTGACTTTTCTTCTTTAGCACTGACACGCTCCCGACTGCAGTATAAGATATATGATTCTGACTGTCCTTGTTTTCATCCTATAACTAATGCTTCTAGGAACGTAGCTTCCACTATATAAGACTTGAGCCACTGCTTCCGAGGCTTTCACTGCTGACTAATGAGGCTTCTACTAATAGCTAGTATGGAGTTACCCGATCCTGTCTTGTATTCTGCTGGGCGAGTGAAAGTAGTTAGCCTCCGTAAGTTCATTCTTATACCAATGCTAATTAGCCCGAAAAACCCTGACTTCAATACTTGCTCTTAGAATAAGGAATTGAGCTACTACTGACAGTACTGCTGCTACACCACCCGCATTTAACAAGAATAGAAACCGGGCTAGCAAGACCTTAAATAGAAACTTCAAACCCTAAACAACACTTGAGTCTGTAGCTACAGCACTTTAGTCTTTAATCCGCTACCGTTTTAGCTCAGGCTCCTGAAAGCATCTATTGTACCCAACAAGCAAGAAAGTAAGGAGCACTACCATAAAGAGAGTCCTACTTATGGACTACTTAGTTTCATTCTGAGTCGTACTTCTGACTAGTGAAATTCTGAGCCTAGTAATGGGCATCGGGCAATCGGTGGCATTGGTGTAGTCTAGATGCGGTCAATCGGTGGGAAAGAGGTAAATCGGTAGGCTTACTATCCCCAGCAACAGTCCCACTAGCATCAGTACCAGTAGCATCAGTCCCAGCAGCCCTTAATAAGAAGAGAGATTTGGATATAATATAAGAAAACAACTGCTTCAAAGCCAACAAGCAACGGATAGCCAAGACACGCCTACCCATACCCATACGCAGCCCCAGTGGAGTCAGGTTTCTTTCCCTAACTAGCAAGTAAGTCAACAATCCCAGCTGCTGGCAACAATCATACCTATGACAACAGGCTCCACGGATCTAACTGCTTCCCTTGCCCGACCTCTTTTCCTTAGTTGCAGCCGCTAGTGCTCGTCTCAGTTCACCCTCTTCTCTGGCTTGGCTTCAATCCTATCTTATCTTACTAAACTACACACACTTGATACTTTACCTCTATCCCCTACTTCTCCTCTATAAACTCATCAAGTTATGGCTATAGACTACTATTATACTAGTTTGGGCTGTAAACCTTTATATGATGTGGGCCTTGAAGTTGCTTTCAGGCTTGGACTCCCTAGTTGGATCTGGAATCCTTAATAAAGATAGAGAAAATGAACCGCCAAGACACGACTAGACAAGTATAGAAACTCAAACCTAGAATCGGTCTCGCTACCCTAAGCTTCAGCCTGTGATTCACCGGTTTCATTCTCACTTTACAGCTCCCCTATTATTAGTAGTTATCCTAGATGTTTACTAGATGTTTACTAGATGCAGAGAAGAAGACAGCTTCCATGACTTACTAGCTTGTTAGGGTGTGGGTATGGCTTGGCTTGTGTCATTCTGTATTGGTAGTGGCCCTCATAGTAAGTATCCAGTCGAATCTCTATTAGTTGAAAGAGGAGAGTTATCAGAGCAATCCAATCCATAGTTATTAAAGAGCCAGAGCCAGGGGTTTAGGATCAGAGGAGAGTTAGAAGAGCTAGAGGGTAAAGATGTTAGGCTCAAATGCACTTATACCGTCGATAAGTCTATTTCAAAGGGAATTTCCCATAAAACATAAGAAGTGATTCAATAGCTCCTTTTATGCCCCTATCTTGAGTGTGCTCCTTCCTTTCTTGGTTGTTAGGGTGTGGGTAGGGCTTGTTTGATTGATTCCAATACTAGGATATGGGTAGTTCCAGATAGTACTATACTAGCTTTGAGGCGAGGAAGCTCTAGGTTTCGAGTCATCTTTCTCCTATATACAGAATGGGAATGAATTTAGTAGTTCCTGGCTGTAGCAAGAGTTCAAAGAGATTAGATGCGCCAGAAGTCTTATATAAGAGATGAGATGAGCCTTTGTTCAAAGAGCCTGAGCCAGAGGTAAGAGAAGCAGTCTAAATCTAGTGCTCCAGTTCATAAGTGAGGAAAGGGGCCAAGCAACTACAAATGTTGCGCGGCAGGGCTGCTCTTCTGTTCCTCTGGTGAGTCTAGGCCCTTATAGTCAGTTTACCCCGAGTTTAATCGTAGCTAGAGGCAGTGATCAAGTAATCCCTAGTTGACAGAGCGAACACTAGCGGCAGGAGTTCTCTCCTTTGCTACCTTTTTGACCGTGTTTTGGTGATTTGGTGAAATGAACTGACTTAACGACTTTCCTTTCCACTCTGTAGTGGCTCGGCCCTGTTTCTTTGAGTCTTATACTTACTGACTTAGTTTACTGACTTGTTAGGCTAGGCTGGTTTACTGACTTAGTTGACAGAGGAGTGGGGAGTCGACTTAACACCGTAAGAATAGCTAAATAAACCAGAAAACTAGAGATCTTTTGCCTATACTAATTCAGTAGGGAAATAGTAGTGTCTTGGCCTATCCAAATCTCTCTTCTTATATAGGTGAACGGATGTGACTTGCAACTTCACTGGTTCCATAGCCCCGTTCTTGTTAGAGTGGAATTCTGTATTTGTAGTGGTAGGCGTTTAAACTGTGTTCGGCATCCAAGGCTTAACCTCTGTCCTTAATGTAGAGGCTGCTGCACCTATATGTGATTCTTTAGGATGAGCGTGGGCTATATTCATGTATGTGTGAAGCTAGCTATATTCTGATTCTCTTTCTTTATAGAAAAAGCATTTGACCCCTACCCCTGGTTCTAGTTGGCGAAAGGAAAAGAGTAAGGATCTGTGTCCTGTGTGCGTTCTTGGGAGTCCTAATTTCGACCTCCTGCTCATCTACTTCTTGCCAATCAATACTTCTATTCATGGCACCCGGATACTTCTCTTGGAGACTCGGATTCCACTAATTCCCTTAGGGCTTCAAAGCAAGGGTAGGCAGCTTCAGGTGCTGTAAGGGAAGAGTGAGTTTAGAGCATAAGTATGAGGTTGTAGGGGAGAAAGTGTCGGTACTTGTTTGATTCTCTCCGATATGATAACAACTCTTTGCTTTACTTGTTTTCATCCCCATCAATCAGTAGTACGAAGCCTTAGAAGCAGCAGTGCGTGTAGGGCAGTTTCGAGTCTCAATTCCCATTCAGAAATAAGATAAGATAGGCCAAGCAACAGAGCCTCATTCAGTTTAAAGTAGCCAGCAAGCTCATAAGTCGGAATGAAAGAATTAGTTGACAGAGGAGAGCCAGTAGTGGGCGATAGTCTTTACTTGTTTATACCCAAGGTAGTGAGTAGGGAGAAGTTAGTAGTGAAAGGCAGAATTGAAGTTTGCCATAGGAGAGAGGGTCGGGGTGAAGAGGTCTTTTTCTGATACGAAGGAAACAGTGAGTAGAAGGCTATGAAGCTGGAAGGGACCATATGCCTTGAAACCCGCATCCAGTATAAGCTTGGCTCCTAGGTAAGTTAGAGTGTAAGACCTGATTGAGAGTACTTATATGTGTTGGCTTGAAGACCTGATTGAGAGTTGATAGTGGAATGATTTGGTAAGCCAGCCCGTTCTTCTGTTTCTGATCTGATCTTTGGAGTGGAATTCTTATTAGCAGTGGTAGAACTGGTGCCTTATAGGTGTGCCTAGCCTTAGGTGGTATAATAGAAAGAAGTAACCGTAGTTGCTTGCCTGTTCGAGGAAGAAGATAAAGGCTTTGCAGCTGGGTTGATTCTGTAAGGAGGCGGGTTGCTCGTATAAGTTTCTTTCATTCAATTAGTCAGTATAGATAAGTGCATCGACCTAGGACAAAGGCAGAGGAAACACACACACCCACTCATATAGGACAGATAGGACAGAGGCAGAGGGTGGTGAAGTAGGACAGATAGGACAGAGGCATAGGGTGGTGTCAAAGAGACTTTTGAGTGGAATTCCGACTTATGAACTGGAACTGGGGTATAAACAGCCCCCATGGAGCCCTAATTCTTTTAGTCTGAAATGCATTATTTTGCCCCTATGGGGGTGCGTCATGTCATATTTCCCATCAAACTTCTAAAGATGCGAAAGAATGCTCCGATTACCCTATTCTTTGTTTTTGAGTGGAATTACAATACGAGGCTCGGGTATGCTGGTTTCATGAAGTGAGTGACTAGGCTCGGGTATGCTGGTTTCATGAAGTGAGTGACTAGGCTCGGGTAGTTCCAGAGAGTACTTGCTTTGAGGCGAGGTGTGGTCCAAAGAGAGTTTCCGGGTTACCTAGATCCATCTAATGTAAGTTAATCTGATGTTAAAGTTGGATCACAAGTCCTGTGTTCGTCAACTCTAAAGTAGGAAAGCAAGACTTGAGCTCAGTAGTCAAAGAATTAATAAGTACCATAGATGCGGGCAATCGGGGGGCAAGGGAAGAAACAGAATCTGAGGATGGAGCTAGCGAGTTTAGTCTAGCAAAAGAAAGGGATGCTCTTAGATCAGCAATAGGCGCTTTACCTTGACTTACTTGTTTCATGAAGTGACTAGGATCGGGTGCTTGTGTTCAGCAAGTAGTAAATAGAGAAGTCGTTCTGTTCACTTAAGTAAGAAAAGAATACCAGTTAGCCGGCAACTCATAAGTCAAAGAATCCAACTAGTAATTAAAGGAAGTAAAGGAAGTAGTCCAGAGCAATAACAGTATTTGTAGCCAGCTGGGCTTGTTGAATGACTTTGTTGCGCGTAAGGCAAGAGATACATTCCATTCCTTATTTTGGGACTTGCCCCATATAGTAAGTGACTCAACTGTCCTAACAAGAACAAGTACATCGGCGTCAGTATCCGGAGTTCTAAATGAATGATTTGACAAATCTGCAAGAAAGATATTGATTTGTTTCCTGGGGGTCCAAGCAAGAATATACTCTGTGGCTAAGGCGTCAGGACAAGCGACGTTCCGTTATGCGGAAGGAAAGGGTGCATCGGGGAGCTCCTCGCCTAGTGCTAAAAGAGTTACTGTTGGGCTAACGAGAGTTGTTTAAGTTCCATTTCCATAACCATTTTCCTAGGTGCAAGACCCAGTGCATCAGTTGCTCGAACTAAACTGAGCCTGCTTCTGCTCTTTCCACTCTCACTAAACTTTCTGGCTTTCTGATATAAGCTTATATAAGAGAATCAAAGTGTGTTTGTCGGAGTTGGCGCCGGGAGAAGAAGCTTGATCTGATTCAAAAGATAGGGATTCCATTGATTAACTGAAAGGATAGGGCGGGGAAGAAAGTGAATGACTTGTTCTGTTGCGGGAAGGGCCAAGCTTAGTAGTTAGTTGGCACCTAGTTGTCTAGTAGTTGCTTGTTGAGTAGAGCTAGTGAGGGAAAGAGTTCAACTTGGTAGTCAAAGAACCAAACAGCTGCTAACGAGACTGAGACAAGGGGGTGACAGCCTGATACTGGTGCTGCTCAGGCCGATGTTGGGTAGCTAAGGTCTTAGTAGCTGATATTGGCTGCTGGGCTGCTAAGGGATAGAATTGAGCTAGTACTGGGTTGTATAAGCATGAACTCGGGAACACCGGAATCAGAATGTCACTAAGGAGTCAAAGAATTCACCTATTTGGGTCTACTTGGTCCTTGGGTCTATGTTGCTTGGCCCTAGCTTCAAAGCCAGTATTGGATGATTATTCCTCTCACTCAACTGGAAACAGGCAAGTGATAATTTCACTCCAACTAGTAATTCAAGAATGAGTTTCCCTTATAGTAAGTTGGTAGAGGTCAGCAAAAGGGGAGGGAAGTAACCTAGTAGATCTAGCACGCCTAGCTCAATCCTCTTATTCTGTTTCTTCCCCAAGTGCTGTGGGAGTAGCCTTCCCGCTTCGTTGCTTGCTCGCTCTTGATTCCTTACCTGCTCTTGCAACTGCGACTACCTTAACTACCAAATTAACATTACCCTCATTGCTTTGGACACTACCCTCATTGCTTCACACTAGTGGTTACTTGGCTGATAGCAAATAGCCATATATAGCTTCTTCTCCCCGCTTCCAAGCCTGTACTTTCTTCTTCAATTAATAGTAAAGGCCTGACTTAACTTATGCTCATCATACTCTGGCTCATCTCTTCTCTTCTTCTACGAGGAGGAGTGGAATTCTTATTAGTGGTGGTCCGGTCCAGTACAAAGGGTAAATTGCGGTAAGACAGCTCAGAATTAGCCCAGGTAGTTTTAGAATGCAACTCAGTCGTTAAAGCCTGAAAGCAAGGGTAGCTGGTAAGTGATGCAAGGGAAGTGAGACTTAGAGGAGTGAGTGACAGTCTGATGCTATGTAGCTGTTGCTTGGCGTCTAGTAGTTGCTTGCCCTGGAGAAAAGCGACTTGGCTCTTAGCACCTTACTTTTCCCCTCATAAATTACTACTACTACTTATATAGGAAACCGGTTGAAACAAGGTATTCTGATCTCTTGCACTAGGGAAGCAGTTAGAATAGAAGTAGGTGTACCAAAGTCAGAAAGAAACTAGTAAGTCGAAGCCTTAGGGAAAGAATGCAACCAGTGCTATAGCTACTATAAGATCAGAATCGAGCTAGCAACTAGCAGAATGAAACTCAGTAGACTCAGCCAGTAAGCTAGGAAGCTAGAATCAACCCACTACCAGCAAGCCTTAAAGACTTCAACCCGCACTCAGAATGTGACCCATAAGTGACAGGCTATCCGACCCGAGTCTAAGAATGGAGCTGCTAAGTGATAGAACGAAAGCAAGGGGAGCTAGTATGGGACTGATGTTATTGATAGTAAGACTGAAGCGGTGTCTGGGCAGCCTTAAATAAGTGCATCTAAGCCTGAAACTGGGCAGGACTCAGACTGAACCAAGTACAACGGAGAATGCAACTGGGTGATCAAAGGGTGGAGCTAGTCGGGGATAGAATGGAGCTGGGGAGTATGGGCTGCTGGGCTGCTAAGTGACAGAACGAAAGCCAGGGGAGCTAGACTCCGACTGATACTGGTGCTCCTCAGGCTGAAACCAGGCAGTCAGAGAATGTAGCTAGTGAGTTACAGGCTGATGCCATGCAGCTAAGGTCTCCAACCAATGAATCAAAGCCTGATACTGGTGCCAGCAAGAACGAAACTAGGGAGTGTAAGCCTTCAACCGATGCTGCTAGGACTGAGGCACCTAACAAACAGAATGGAACGAGTGCTAACAGGACCGAGGCACCTAACAAACAGACTGATGGTAGTGAATCCAAGCCTGATACTAGTGCTATTGGTACTCAGAATGCACCTCGGCAGTATCGGACTGTAGCTAAGGAGTCCAAGGCCAAGCACTAACACTAAGAATGGGGCTACTAAGGGAGAGACTTAACCAAGGGCTGCTCAGACTTAAAGCAAGGGTAGTAAGCCTGATACGGTGCACAATGGCCGATGTTGGGTAGCTACGGTCTAGAACCACTGCTATAGAGACTATGAAAGAAATACCACCGATTGCCCGAGAGACTATAGAGTCAGTAAGGAGTTCAGAATAAGATCTAGTTTCAAAGGCTCACACAGGACTGGAAGTTAAGAAAGAAGAATTAGTTGACATAGGAGAGAGAGGCAAGATCAGAGGATAGAGAGTCAAAAGAAGATCACTTAATTAGTTGGTTGACAGAGCCAGAAGAATAAGAAGGACTAGTACATATGGCTATCAAAAAAGCCGGGAAAACGCAAAAGTGGATGATAAATGGATCGGCTCAGGAGGGAAATTGTCAGTGCTACGAGGCAAGTAACTCCTAATGTTACGCGGCAGTGTTGTTTCACGGGTTTCATCAACTTTTCTGTCCTTTTTGGTTCTCTATTAAGGGGCCAAGGAACTCGGAGGCAACTACAATAAGAAACAACATCAGGTATATTTATTTGTTGTTATTACAATTCCACCAAGCAACTACTAATGTTGCGCGGTAGCGAGCTTAAAAACGTGTTCCGCGGCAGTGTTGTTTTTCTTCACTTCCCAAATTCGTAAATCGCATAGACTTACATGGTTGTCTCGAAGTTAACGAGTGAAAGCTGCTCTGCGTAAGAGGGGGCGATAGAAAGATCACTTCTTTCCGTAATCTGCATCAGTTACTTTACTCCAAAGCTCACTGCTGCCCTATTAATCAGGCGGGCTTCTTCTCTGATATAACTCTAGGAGGAGCAGCCCTGCCGCGCTTTAACTCACTGCCGCTCTTTGAACTCGCTACCGCACCACTCGCAGCTTACTTAGACACAATAGACAAAATAACCTCTCAGCCAATAACTTCTACTGAATAACTTATCGCAACACTCGTTGAGGAAATGGAAATGCTGTATCTGTTCTAAATTCAAGTGTAGAGTGAGGAGTTCTTGTTTCCGTTTCAGAAGTCCACCAAGCAGGATTAGAGATGAAAGTAAGGTAATCTGCAAGCTTAGAGGCGGGAAGTCGAGGCAAGCTACGTAGTTAGTAGCGCTAAAGAAGCCCCGGAAGTGCTTGGCGCTCGAAAGATTCGAGTGATAGGATCCAAAATCTTATATGAGCTCGAAAGATGCAATGAATGGTTGACAGAATTGCGATTGCGTATTCATAGCTTGAATGGAATGCCAATAGGATAGGCTACACTCGTTTCTAAATTAGCTCTAAGTCTTACTATACTTGAAACAGACATTTTCCTATCTATCATAGAATAGGAGCACTTTTCTTTTATCTAAGATCCAGGGCATACTTGTCATTTCATCCCTCGAGGGTAAATCTGACACATATCCTCTATCAACCGATTGGATTGTAGGACCTCTCAAGGAAATATATAGCTAGGGCTATTCAAGGGCGGGATGTAACAGAACCTCCTCAACGGGATATGCTCGAGCTACTGATTTCATGCATTATTTCTTTCTCTTTCTACTTATTTGGATCCCAAACTCAACCTCCCATACCATTGTATGGATTCCCCTTCCGATGGTTCATGCTATCCCTTCCATTCTTTTCTTTCTACATCCAAAGAGGGTTGTTCAAAAGAGCAATAGGTAAGGGATGAACCAAGCCGCCTTATTATGAGGAATCAAAGCGGAACTTCTCAATC
Organism: Musa acuminata AAA Group; assembly: GCF_036884655.1. Lineage (NCBI taxonomy): Eukaryota > Viridiplantae > Streptophyta > Magnoliopsida > Zingiberales > Musaceae > Musa > Musa acuminata. The sequence continues at coordinate 553,284 of NW_027021252.1, read as the reverse complement.
TAAATAATAGGATTCACACCGACGTCTTTTTGAATAGAGCAGTCTCCACCATGGTTCTAATCTTTCTTTCTTTTTTGAGGTTCATTTCATTCCGGATTGAAGCGTTTAGTAAATCTTAGTAGTAAGTACTTTTAGGATGCCTTTGCTCTAGCTGAATTCATATCCACCGGGCTTTCGTGGTCCAATTCTGTATTCTAACTTGGTCTTGGTTCAACTTGATTGGGAGCAGCCTATCTTTATGGGAATAGTTTCCTCTTGCCCTCTCTCATCTAGTGTTTTTAGCGGGGGGCTGGGCTGTAGTAGAAGTTCGACATTCCGACCTCGATATGTGGACCGCCTTCTGTAAAATAGATCTTTTGAGGTAAACAAACAGGGTAACCCGGTAAATGAAGTAGTGCCCTTCGTTCTTTCTTCTATTAGTGCCCTCCGTTCTTTCTTCTATCTTGTCTCCTTTCACCGACATCATCTCTCGGTTCTGACGTAAGGGATACTCAATGGACCTCCGGGTGGGCACAACATCAAGGAGAACCCTCACTTCGATCGCCTTCCATCACCGAAGGGTGGATTAATCATGCCCGTTCTCATGTAGGCTAATTCGAAGTCGTCCATTAAAGCCGGGAGCTAGGCTCGCTCCTTAAAGTCAGAGTGCTTCTAAATGAGAGGTCTAATACAGGATGGAATCTTTTTTCCCCGATAACAAGGAGAGTTTGAAAGGGCATTGTGAGGCGAGCGTTGAGTTAGTGTTCTCATTCCTTTAGGATAACGACAAAGGGTACCATCTATCGTAGCATTTGAATTGTTCGTTTAGGTTTCATGGCGAAGGTTGACTTCCTGTCTGACTTCAGGAAATAGCGGCTATTCAAAGCACTTTGACCATATAGGTGACTTTATTGGGAGTTAGCCGTTCCAACAGGAGAAATACGAGAGGAAGTATTGGCTATCCGGCAATATAATAGATAAATAAGAAAGATTCCCGCTACTGCTTAAGTCAAGTCGAACTTTATGGGATCAAGGCATTCTTATCAGCGCCTTTATTTAGAAAAAGTCATTAAGATCGTTGCATTTCATTTGGTCGATTCCTTCCCCTTTTTTGTCAGATGTGTGCCATTAGTGAAAAAAGCTAATTCATCTAATTCATCTGTACATTCAATCCACATTGGTTGGTATAGGCATATTCCTGTGCAGCAGATTCGATTCAATAGCAAAGGAGATTAACCCACGAGCTTATTCTAGCCTAAGAGCCTGCCTATTCGTGAACAAGCGAAATAGCTGATTTCCTAAGACCCGATTTAGGATTATAGATAAGGGATCTGATTTGACACAAAGGAATGCCAGGATTCTAGTCCATTTGCTTCTTGTCCGAACCGAAAGTGCCGCGTCAGTAAAGGGAATCGGTGGGACATTGCCTCGGCTAAGCCTTACTATGCCTACATGAGTCAGAAAAGCAATCAGAAAGAGGGCCTCTAAGTTGAGTCAGAAAAGAAATCAGAAATAAGGTGCTGAAAGCCTTCCTATAAAAACCAGACTCCCTTTACCAGTTCTAAGGCCTATGAAGGGATGGAGCGATTCCCCTTGTAAGGTCAAGCCCATTACCAAAGCCCCACCTATCCACAATAATAGACGCCAACACCATTTCCGAATTCGAATTCCAGGTGTTTTGTAGATCTGGCAGATTTTCTAGTTGTCACGTGAGTACCCAACTTGACTTACTAATCCTACTTATATCTATTTCTAATTCTAACACCATTTCTACACCAAACCCTTTCTCCACTCCAGGGCGTAGGATATATATACAATTGGAATCCGAGCATACTGGATTTGGTCCTACCCAGAAGCAGCAGATTCCACCCAAAATCCAATGTATTAAGCCGTTTTTTTGGCTTAGATTCCAGAATCATTCCTCCTCCGCGGGCTTTGGAACTATCTGTGTTCTGCTTAGTGAGGGCCCACTTTGATACTTCTATCTTCATCTTCCTGGGTAGAACCCTGAGTGCAGTATACAAACTTTCCAACTACGGCTTTTTTGAATCATGATAGGGTTGGTTGGTCTTCCAATCACGTACAGTATAACAATCAGTTCTTTGAATATTAGTATTCAAGCAAAGTCACCTCTGCCCATAGGTGCTTTACGAAAGCCGAGCCGGTCCCCAGTAGGCTAATGCGCATTACCCTTATACCACTTAACTCGATCAACAAATCAAACAAGTGGGGGAATCTCGAACTATTAACAAATCAATCTATCATTCGATCCAGAGCCGGTTTGAAAAACGAAAACGTCGGTTCAGAATCCAAAAGTGGAAGTATGGTTTCGAGGCGACAAGTGCGGAAGCAGTTTCAAGGAAGTCAGCTGCTGGATCAAGGAAGTTAGCTGCATTTAGTTATAGAAAGAGGTAAGATTCTCATTATAGAAAGAGATAAGATTATACATCTCTAGTAGATCAAGTATATAAAGGTTAAGGCCCCTATAATAAGTCCGCGGGAAGGAAATGAAGTATAGGTTAGGAAGAAGGAGACGGAAAGGAAAGTATAGTTCGACAACTGAATCAGCTGGAAAAGGATGTTGCTATCCTTTGAATTAGGAAGTAGTAGAGTGACTTACACTTCTAGGTCCAGCAAATGGAATTCCTCAGTGTATAGGGGAAGAGGAAAGTAGACCATAGGCAAGATTGGATGGTGTTTCTTTACAAGCTCCTATACCAAGTGCTCTAACAGATAGATATTCCATTCAATGATGAACTTCAAGTCGAGTGTCTAAGTCTGCTCTAGTGGGGACGAACACAGCACTAAAAAGCTGTTGCAGCGCCTGACGCTCTTAATAGCTAAAGTGAGCTAAAAGCGCTAAAGGAGTTGGGGCTAGACAAGCTACTATTAGTCCTGTTAACGAAAGCCTAAACAAAAGGATCTGCATTAGCAAGAGGATCCGGATCTTACGAAGTATTTGAAGCAGTGCGAAAGTCAGCAGCAAACGCATCTGTACTAGAGTCTAATTCAGTTGCGGTAAACGGGACAAGAAGTCTCCTACCCCTATATGGTGGAAGTAGTGCAATGAAAGTCTTCGAGATCAGAATCGAAAGCTTGATCCGGATCTGAGGCAATTACCAGTTTGTAAGCGCTAGGTTAGGTTTAGTTTCATCCGTTTGTCGACGAGTATCTTTCCGTTCGCCCTGTTCTGTTCTACTCCTGTTTTTTGGAGCCCCATTAACCATATAGTCATAGTGATAACGTATTTCTTATTCATTCCCTATTCATTCTGGTTATAATGTCTTTCTGGTTTTCGTTGCTTGGTTGCTCCTCATTCATAATGGAGTTTATTACTTGCATTTCAGAATTGAAAACGAACATATAGGGTACGCATATAGCACATCTGATATGTGAATTGAGTATATCGAACACCCAGCATAGAACCCAGTAAATACCACCAGCTCCCACTACTGGCATCCTCTCTTATTCCTAAGGTAGATCAGCAACTCCAAGGTCAGAAACAGAATAATTGGAGTTCCCCGCTAGGTATGGTAGATGTGGTTAACTAACCAGAATAAGGTAGCTAATGCTTGTTTGTGCTCTGAGCAAACCGAGTATAGGGATTCAGCTCTCAACTAGTTGCTTGCCTACTTGTTATGTGTTTGTCAATTTCTTTAACTAGATGGTCATATAAATCAAGTTGGAATTTCTTCAACTGCCTTTCCTAACAAATCAATTGAACTGTCAACAACTTTCCCTGACCCTGAGTCAACTCATTCATTTATTTCATCTCTCTCTTTTGCAGACAATGCTCTCTACTTGATTACTTAAACACAAGCAACATTGTATCTTGCGCCGAGGAAAACAGTAAACCATAATTATGAATTTATGAACTTTCACTCTGTCAACTAATAATGAATTTCCATCTTAAGCTTCAAATCCTAATTCTGATGCCGCATCTTCCTTGAGAGAAAGAGAGCTCTGGGTTAGTAACCAACATCTATTACTTCATGTGCTAGATCTATCCCTTGAATACAGTACTTTCTAATAACAGGTTCTAATGTCTTTCTTGTTTTCTTTGCCTTAGTCTACCTATCCCTATTCTGATTCTAATACTTACTTGTTCAATTATTACTTGCCAACTGTTTCCAATCTGGCTTCTGTTGATTCTCTTGCTTGTATAGTAGTGCCTTGGCCGGGACGGTCGAGTAAATGATGTTTCTGTTCGAAAGTCAAGTTTAGGATCATAAGATGCATTAGATGGGGAAAACTGGGTTAGGAGCAAACGACTGGGTTAGGAGCAAACGATAAGGATGTTGGGTATTGCATGGATACAGGTCCAATTCCTACCCTATATAGTCGAGTATAGGTTAAGCAAATGGAAAACCTATGCGTGGGTGAAACGAAGAGTAGAAAGGTAAGCTCCATGGTTGCCTAATTCCGTATCAAGTCAGCGGAACGAACGGTAGCTAAGAGAAACTAAGGTTATAGTGTCGCCGACGGGATAATAAGCATGAGAGTCGAGTTCGGGTGCTTTAAGTCTAGAATCAAAGTGTGAGTGTAACCCTAGTGCGAGTGCTGCATCTTGGTGTTGGACTACAAGCGCGGGAAGTCAAGGTTAGTAAAGTGGAGTTTCTTTTGGTGCAAGTGGAATCGATGTTCTTGTTTCACTGACAAATGTTGAAAAAGTGGTAAGTAAAGTAGCAAGTGGCCAGTCCAGGCCCGACAAGCAGCGGGTGTGGTCTTCAATTCGGGTCTAAGCGGGCTAGTGATCTAAGCGGTCTAATAGATAAGTAATAATGGAACTCGCCGAAGCCAAAGATGGATCTGTTTGAGTGGCTCTTGAATTCAATTAAGAAATTCCGGACTTGTTAGAATATAGGAACAGGAGGAACAGGTACGAGCTCGCGAATCAATACCGAGCTTCTCATTAAGAAACTGCTACTTCAAAGTAAAAGAAGATGTTAGTAGTACCCATACAAGAATGGAAGCTATTTTGTCTAAGGTGTTGGAACATAAGATACAACCGAAGAAGTGGGGAGGTAAGAGGCCATTACGACCGTGGTTCAACTTTAGGTGGAACTAGAGACTACTGGAAGTAAATAAGACGCCTGCCTCCCAGGTTAGGGAGTTATTCCATTTGCCAACACCTATGGCCACGATGCCGTACTTCCAATGGAGATAAGTAGATCAGCCTATACTATGGTTCCCTTGGAGCTTGACCGACGCAGTTAAAGAACATTCCAAGAACGCAGGACTTGCGAGCCCAGAGCCGAGAGATGCTTGCCCGACCTGACCCTTTCAGTACTTATGGCGGAAAAGCCCTTCTTGAAAACTTCCACTCGTGTTAGCACTTAAAAGCCAGAGTACAACACTAGAACAGCGGATTCTGATCTTTCAACTGAAACTACACTTTCTGCTCTAACTGCTGACTTAGCGGGGGAAGGAGTGTACTCACTCCAATGCTTGAAAGGTAGAGTTTGGTAGCGAGTGAAGTCCTAGAGCTAGGAGTGGGCAGTAGTTAATATCCTATATAGGAAGAGTCTAAAGCAGATGCAGTTTACAGAGAATTGGCCTATAAATCAGCTAAAGACAGGTAAGTAAAGGGCCTATAAGCTAGTTCTGTTCGATCCTGTTTAAATCCCACTTACTTTATGAGTCATGCATTTCTCAGCGATCAAGACATATAGGTAGCACATCATCTAATAAGGAAAGGAATTCGTATTGGCCCAGTTCACCCCAGTATTTGTTAGGGGAGCCCGTTAAAGCAAGATAGGCCGGCCGATCTCAGGAATGGAAATTGTAAACTCAAGAAGATAAGCAAATAGACCCGGAGGAATGAAATGGAAACCAAGTAAGGAGTCAGCAATACTAGAAGACTCGTTGTTTACATAGTGACATATTGATATGCCTCAGATTCCATTCGTGAACCAACTAGCACAGAATTGAGAAAATACTGCGAAAATCCTTCCGAAGCTGAGGTAGGAGAGGATACCAGTAAGTATTTCTTATTGTATTTAGCTTTCTTACGCTGGCTTTAGTAATGTGCTCTTCGGGTCTTTCTTCTTGTATTTATTATGCCAATTCCAATTCGTTACTGAATTGTCTTCATCGCCTTGAGCAAGCGGAGCCTGGTCTGGGCGGTAGTCAGAGTTTAGGTTTCTCATCCTATGATAATATTCCAATTAAGCAGCAACAAACATTGCCTCTAATCTGGTTTTCCATGAGCGAACCCTTAGACGTCGCCTTAGAGCATTTTTCCTTGTCTGGAAGTTCACTTACTTAAAAGATCATCTATTAGATCAGGACTTACCTTCTTATCAATCCGATAGATCAGGACTTACCTTCTTATCAATCCGAATCGAGCATACCGAGAACGACAGACACCTAAGCATGAAAACGAACCGCTTCGCAGCACAAACGCAGGCTTTCTTCAAACGATTGGAACAAGAATAGATAGGTTGATTGTCTCTCGATTGGAACAAGAATAGGTTGATTGTCTCTTTGAATCGTATTCTCGATGGATAATGGAGATATGGAGTTTTCCTCAAAATAACTATAGATAGCCAATAAGAAACCTATCTTTCGACTTGACTCTAAACTTCTCTTACTCACCTTCGACATCTCATAAACATCTAACTTCGGGATAATAAACGTAAGGTAAACACCGAGCTAACAGCCAGTGCTGCCAATCTTATGACTACAGACAGAGTAGGAATGACATAATGCTAATCCTAATTCTTTGTTGGCTGCCGACAGATTCAAGGCATTCGAAAACTAGGGTTGGCTTCGCCCCGATCGTAATTGTAAACCTTCTTTCGGTAAGAGAGAGGGGATGCACGGTTCCATGGGGACGGGACCTCCCGCTTGGAGACTACATACAGGGAGAAAGATAGAAAATGAAACCATAGAATTCGAATCTATATAGAGTAGGTAATAAAAGGGGCAGCCATAGCTTCTTTCGGTCCATTTATAGAAATTATAGAAAAGAGTGAAACGAACTCGCAGGACACCCGGGGGGAGGGAAGAGCTTGAGTGATGGGCACATGCTTTCTCCGTTTTATCAGTCCAAAGAGCGCATTCGAGAACAGTAACATCGGTAATCAAGTATAAAAGTCGACGCACTACATACAAAGATCCTATTCGAAAATTGATGTAGCTTAACGAAAGCCCAATGCTGTTAAGAACTCCATAGAATCTAAGCCTAACTACCCTCTTAGAGCGTTACAAGGAATTTGGGGCCTGTAGTTGTTTGTCCCTAAGCTTGGTCGCAACTGTAGTATACGCTTGGCTGAACAATTAAATAGAATGAATCTATAGGAAGGAAGGTTCCGCGATTGAATTGAATGAAGGCAAAGAAATCTAACCAGCGAAGCAGCTACCTAAAGAACCTTTCTAATATGAATATGAATAAGGGAAGGATGAAGGATTAATATGAATAAGGGAAGGGCAACAGTTCTTTAGATTGACAATTCGAATAAGAGAAAGCGCTTATGACGGAAGAAAAAACCAGATGGGAAAGCTCTTCCAAATCAAATCAAACGACCGGGTGGCGGGCGGGAGCAGCAGAAGCATTGATATTAGCTTGGTAAGAGATGCTTGTATACCTATGCAAGTGGTATATAGCAAGGGACCAATGCATTAATCAAGAATAAGCAACCCGAAAGAATCACTTTTTCAGGGAGCGGGGAAAGACGGATGGGTCCTACTCCATATAGGGAAAGAAGGATTGGTCCTACTCTATATAGGGAAAGAAGGATTGGTCCTACTAGAGATATCTATATAAGTGATTGAGAAGCGAAACTGCCTTAAAGTGGCTCTGGATGACCTTTAGGTAAGAGCAGGCCCCTAACTGTACCTTTCACGCTCGAAGGCTCTATGAAAGAAGGTACAACTACTAATTCCTATCCTATTAATACAAAACAGATAAGGGTTAGATTAGTTCCAAGTCAGACTTTGAAAGCATATGCATTGGCGCGGCTCTCGACTTTCTGCTTTGATATATATATCTTTTCTTTCCTATCATAAGATGTGTTACCTAACTCACTATGTCCTTTGTTGAATACCCGAGCGCTTGAATGGATGGAAAACCAACCTGTATTCTGGGATGGAAAACCAACCTGTATTCTGGGATGAAAAACCAACCTGTATTCTGCCCCCTCGAAACGTCTTTCGCTGACCGACCCTATCCACATTTCGGAATACCTGATCCAGAGATTAATTAGCGAATCACAGGGCTATGAGAAGCATGCCTTCACCTTCTTTCTTTAGTTCACATGCCTTCACCTTCTTTAGTTCATAGGGCTCTGAGAAGCATGCCTTTATCCCTTCTTTAGTTCATAGGGCTCTGAGAAGCATGCCTTTATCCCTTCTTTAGTATTTTGAGTGTGTACCGAGTAGCTCCTATCAAGGGCTTCTAAGATTCCAGTAATGCCTGCGGGTACGAATGTAATGTTTACTAACTCTGGAAAAGATCACTGACGAGCTCAATCTCTAAGTGTTCAATTGTCAGTTTCATCCTCAGTATAAGCCTGTGGCAATTCTCATTTCTTCATGAAATAAAGTGTTTCTACTGGAAGTAAGTAAAGAGCGACTTATATGAGCCAGCGGATTCCAATTCCGCTGTGGCCGGTGCGCTAAGAAAGTACTCTTGTAACGCGTTGGATGCCGATCAATCTCATTATGCTGTGGAAGAGAGAAACAAGCTTTGCGCCGGGCAAGCAATAAGTTAGGATTAGGAAAGGTGCGGTTCCGTTCTAGCTTTAGGAGAGCGAGATATGAATAGCTTTCTCTTTGGGTGCTCAAGTAAGGTAAGGTATCAATCAATTTCAACGTAGGAAGCAATGCTCTGCTTGGTTACGCACGTATAGCAGTTGAACTCCATTATCTTATTTTGGATGATGTTGCGCTAACGACTGAAGCTAGAAGATGTCCAGGAGAGGGCTTTGACTCTATTATATACTAGATGCTAGGCGAGAGAGTGTAGTTCTGTCAATGAGAGAAGAAGCTCCATTCCAGAAGCAACAGATGAAGCAGTGCGAAAGGGCCAAGGAACTACTACTGTGACAGAGGCAAAGAGCCAAGCGTATACCCGGGTTGGGAGTTTTGTTCGACGCCCTCTTTGTTAAGTCTTTTCAGCACTAGTTGCTGTTCGCTTCTTATAGTTAATATAGTTGGATGCACTGGCTGGTACGCTAACAGTTCCTTTTCTACTAGATGTGCAGGACCTTACCCGTATTCCTATGTCCTTGTTTGATGCTAATAGTTGTCGTTTTCCGTCTTGTTAGCTATACGGCTACTCTGTCTAATGTGGGCCCTATATAATACCTGTACTCTCTATTCCCAGTTCAATCTATTAGTGGGAGTGTTTTCATTCTGATATTCTTATATATTGGTATTAGTAGCCTTAGCCGAGTAAACTACTCCCTTTCTGGATACTACTAAGTCAAATCCTTCTCCCTTCGTCCACCTGCCCATTCTGGTTTTCCTGTCTCTCATTCTCGTACTTACTGCTTAAAGCCCTAGAGCTATATATACAAAGACTGTAGACTTAACCCCGACTATTCATTCTTTATTTACTACTTGAGAGCGTTGCCGGGCCAAAACCATGTCCTTTTATCTTATACTTATTAGTTCCGTTCTTTAATGACAACTTGTGAGTTTTTGTATTGCCTCCATTCTTTCAGTCCTATACCGATTAGTGAAATCCTTCCTATCCACCCAGATCTAATGGATTGAGTTACAACTTCTGTCTTTGATTCTAATAGAGTGGTTCTTATTGTTAGATGTGCTCTAGAGTACCCGAGTGGGAAATAGGTGAAACTAAAGAATGCAAGAAGGGCTGTTTCAGTTGTCAACAAGGGAATAGGCTTAAGTAGAATAAGTAAGGCTTTGCATTTAAGGTGAACAAATAAGGATCTGGTCGGTGAGTCAGATTGGTTCACAAATAAGGATCTGGTCGGTGAGTCAGATTGATTACCTGCCCTGTTATTCTATATTCCTAGGTTGCTTCTTGTTGGCAGTGATTCCATTCTGTCTTATAGAAGGTTGATTCTGACTTGACTGCCTTACATTCGCGATAGTTAGTAGTATCAATACATAGGGCAATAAGTGTTATCAGTCCCATAGCACATGGGTTATATCTATACACTGACCTTCCCGAACTACACCTCCCAACTTACCTTCCAGAACGAACTAGACCTAGCATTCATCATAGAAAAAACGGACTATACCTAGCATTCTCATTTAGCGTAGAAAACATATATCTTGACTCGCGTAACACATGCTATTCCTGCTATTCCCTTACTTACCCAAAGACGTAACACATGCTATTTCCTTACTGATCCAATGAAAAGAAGGAGGCGAAATACCAGTATGAAAAGAAGGAGACTAATGCAGTTAAAGAGCTGTAAAGAAGGAGTCAATACAGAAGAGAACTTATTAGTCAAAGAAGAAAAGCAGTCAACCAATATGACCTCGAATCCGTAGTTAACCTCCGAGTCTCCTACTTATTAATTAGCTTGCCAATCTGGCATTCCCCGCTCATAGGCTTACTTTACTTGTTTTTGGCCTGTAACTAATAACTTCTATTCTTTAACCAATGCATCGGATCTCCTTGCTTTGATTCTGACTTCTCTGAGTTGACTTCTGAAATTGGTTATTGCTACTGTGACAAGTAAACTCCATTCTTCAAATCATACTTTTACCCCCTATAGAGTTTTCAAGAAAGGTAACTCTGGCTGGGCAATAAGATAGTCTTGTGTTCAGGCCTCCATAATAAGTTGCAGAAGAGAATCTAGTACTTCTTCAGCTGCTAATGAAGTTTCTGTAAACTTGAAGTACAGTTTTCGAGCTCAGGTCTTCTCTTTGTTGGGATGGGAGTGTGAGTTCAATCCATAAGATGATCTCCTTCTTAAGACACTTAATTAGTAAGTAGTTAAGTTAGTTGTTCGGTAAGAAAGCGTAGAAAGAAGCTCGTAACGGCGGTAGCTCTTCCTTAGCCTGACCAAGCTACTTGTAACTGTATGAGTTAGTTTCATTGAATCCGTTCTCCTATATGAAGTTCTCCGAGAAAAGATCTTAAAGCAAGGTCAGCTGTTAGAGCAGAGACAGTAGTTGGCGATAGGGTAGTTGACTTCCTTGCCTAGCCTACTTGCTATGTGTTTTAAGAATGAAGTTCTAGAGGAGCTTATTAGGTCTAAGCAGACTACTTACGGAGCCAATTACTTAAGGGCACAGGTTCACTCTGGAAACGAGCATTCAATTAGGCGCTGTAACAAAGAAACTCTCCTTGGGGCTGTAAACCATGGCTATAAGTATCTCGGGCTAAAGTAAGCTACCGGGCTAAAGTCTGCTACCAGTGCTACTACAAGAGTCAATTAATATGGGTTGATTTCTTTCCTGTATGAACTAACCATGAACTGTCCTCACCCCAGCTCCCACTCCTGATAGAGATGAGCTTATTAATAGGCTGAAACAGGAGATTCCTACTACTTATTTACCTAAACTCTGATAAGGCATCTAAGGCAACTCAGTACCCGGCAACCCGAAACAATACTTTCAGCTAGAATAGAAGCAGTGCCAAAGTAAGTGCTAAAGATAAGTTCACAGGCAAGCTTAGTATAAAAAAGCAATGAGCCAGCGCTAGGCCAAGTTGTCTAGATGATCTCGCCCAGTAGAGCAGAGCCTTCACTATAAGCTTTACTGATTATGGGCTTCCGAGTCCTAAGGTTATTACCGAGTGGTGTGTTCTATAGTTGACTTTCCTCGCACAGCTAATTCTTTAGTCTAGAAGAATCAGTTCTATTATCTGTTCTTTTTAATGTCCCCGGGAGCGGTGCTTGTGCTGCGGTAAGTTCATTGCCTGTTTCTCTGCACTGCCCTATAGTAGTAACGGAAGTAGACCTCGCCTCTCCTTCAGCCCTATTCTTAAGCACTGCTTCCAAAGATCCAATTAGGTTTGACTCATTGCTTAACACAAACACTCTGTTTCAAGTGTAGTTCTTGTGTTGTATCAAGGCAAGGCAAAGGCGAAAGTCCAGGTATCCATAAAAGTTCCTGTTCCTGCTCTACCTTACTCCGAAAGAAGTGGAATCCTTGGTTAATCCCGAGTTTACAGAGGAGAGATAGGTGATTAATTGCCATGTAGTAAACAAAGACAGATTCTACTCATTAACTTCCGGCTTTCCTTGCTGGTTCTAAGCTTGCATCTGATCTGGTCCACTTTCCTGGCACTGCTCATTCTTTCTCTTTTGTAGAAGAAGACTTTCCTCGCCTCGCATCAAAGGCATTCCATCTAAACAAGCATTGCTTAACACAAGCACAATTACCTCCCTAACTGAAAGAGACTCGTCGCCAACAGTGGAAAGTGTTTCAAGTGATAGTAGGGAATGTTCTTATAGCTACGTTGCTTGGCCCCTACTAAGGATAAGAATTCATTACTATCCGGTTAGCCTCGCTTCAACTCTTGCAACAAGGGATGGCGCTCTCATTGGACCTGGACTACCGGGCAATTAAATCAGTGTAATCAACTATCCCAATAAAATATACTATCTGTGCTCATGTTAACACTGAGTCTTTAGCCGAGGACCGAGCTTTCCAGTCAATACTAACCGATACCCCTCTGCCTGGCTGTGGAATGAAGTTCAATCAAAAGAGAAACACAGGAGCCTAAGCCTAATTCTGGTATCAAATCAATTGAATTAGATGAACTCTAGTTCTTAAAGAAGCAAGTCAAGTTATCGGTGAAGAAATATAAGTGATAGTGGAATCTGTATTAGTTGACTACCCGGTATTGTATTATTAGTATGAGTAAAGAGGAAAGAAGTTGAAGAGTGCTAGGTGTGTTGGCTACTAGTTTCATCCCGTAGAGTTAATGGGTTTACTAATGAAATGGAATCTAAAGCATAAGCATAAGATCTTCTCTCTAACTCTGGAAGTAAGGTTTCATCTAATACAAAGAATAAGGTGCTGAAAGCCTACAAATACTTACTTAAACTAGCCAAGCTACTATTGAGGAAGGAAAGAAAGCCAGTTAGTGCAGAGGCTACAATTGACAAGCTTAAGGAGTAATGTTGCCCGGAAAGCAGGATTCCAGTCTCGTTGACTCGGCAGGGAGGAAAGTGAAAGTTCTCTTAGTGCTACAGAATTGACTACCTCCCGGAAAGCTTATCTCAAGGCGACATCCCGGCCAAGCAGACAGCCAGCCAAGATCCTTCAATACCAGATGCGTAAGATTTGTGATATGCGTAAGATGGGTGATACGGGTGGTTCCTCTCCTTCAATGCTTCAATGAATAGATATAACGGCCAAGCTTAGGATAGACAAGACACGCAGACAAGTAACAGGCCAAGACACGGATAGACAAGACATGGATGGGTGTGGGGTGCCTCTATTAGAAAGTCAGGGCAGAGTCCATTCCAGTGCTCCATAGGTGCAATTCCATTCTCACTTATGAGTTTAGGTCGGGTAAGCTGGTTGGTTGTGGAATGATATTACCTATTACAAGGCTCTCGGGTAGTTGACTTACTTGTTAGGCTAGGCGCGGGTCGGCTGGTTGACTTCTGTATTTGTAGTGGTGGAGATATAGGTGATTCTGTTCGAGGCAAGGGAAGAAATAGTCAATATAGGTTGACATCCCCAGCTACAAGTCCTGTGCTCGTGGGTAATAACCTTCCAATAAGCAATTAGTATAAGCCAACTCAGTAATAAGCAGTTAGTATAAGCTAACTAACTCAGTAAGGCAAGAAAGAAAGAAACAGTGTACTATAGACCTTAACTCACAAACAACTGGGAATGCAAAGAGTGCTTCCAATACTATAGCTACTAAGATCGGAAGAAACAGAATCCGCAGGAGATAGAGAAGGTACGAGCGGGAAGGAGAGGTAGATTAGTAAAGTAGCCATGGATCTAGTAGCAAGAGTTAGAGGAGCCGAATGAACTGTATTTGTTTACAGGGGAGCGGGTTCTCATGCTGGGCTTTTGTTGAAAGAAGTGACTAGGGGTGCGGTGGTTTATTTACTTGTGGAATTCCAATACGAGGGCTGGGTAGGCTTGCTGGGTGTTAGAGAGAGTTGAGTCTACAGGCTTTGAAGCTATAAGTACTGAAGTAAAGAAGATCACTTACTTAGTTGACAGAGGGGAGAGATTGGCTGTGGAATCAGTTCTCTTATATAAGATAGCAGAAAGGGGAGTTCCTGGTCGAATGAGAGTTTAAGACCGAGTGTCAGTTGCCAGAGAAGATAGATTGGGAGTTTACATAGGGATACGGATACCGAGGAATCATAAAGTAATAAAGGCTTTGTTGCGGGAAGGGAGTTCATTAGTAGCAGCCAGCAGCTGACGCTGACCTTGCTTCTCTTGTAACACCATCTTGAGAGTTATAGGCTTTCTTTCACACCAGATAGAGAGTAGAGTGACTTGGCCCATAGTTTCGTCTTCTTTCCAGTTTACAAGTAGTGGTCCAGTGTAAGGGAAGGGAGTGAATCACTAGGCAGTGAAAGAGTTAAGAAATAGGATTGAAGTCTGCTGCCCCAGGTCCAGTGCCAGTGAGAAAGTAGGGTGTTGTTGGCGTAGAAGCAGGGAGTGTAGAATTCCCCGGAAAGCAGGGCTCCTCAGTTCAGTTACCCGCTTGATGCTTACTTTGGATTAGATTTGTAGTTACTTGGCTCATAGCAATTCCAGTCTTGTTCCTGTGATCAATACGAGTTCCAGTTCTTGTGATAGTTTAAGACCGACCCTACTCTTGGAGTTCACCCCTGTTTGTTACTTCAATCAGGCAATCATCTTTGAACTCACAACCAGTAATAAGTCATTACAGAATTCAACCAGTAAGTATAACAATGGAACTAGTTGTCGACTTAGCGGGGTCCTTAGTTAGAGGCTTTGAAAGCGGGAAAGAATGTAGAGGTCGAGTGCCAGCCAGGTATTCTAGATGAGAGCCTAGCCTGTTGTTGGCGATGAGAATGAATCAGCTAGAGAATTGCCTGTGACTCGGGTAGGGGAAGAAAGGGTAGTTTCATCAGTAGTAGTTAACAGAGCCAGAGGTCTTATATAGGAATATAGGAGAGGATCCGAATGAAACTAAGTTGTCAAAGAATAGAACCAAGTAGTATCAGGATGAAACTTGTGCTAACCGGACTGATGCTCGGTATTTGAAGTATGGGGTAGCTCTGGTACAGCTGCTAGGTAGACTGATGCGGTGCCCGCTGATTCCCTCTGTATTCCTATCGATTCCCTGCCATTAGGGGTTGTACTTAAGCCTGAAAGCGGTGCATCTTAGGCTTAAAGCAGTAACAACCAGACTAAAACAGGGTAGTTGCAGACTGAAGCTGAGGCATATCAGACTGAACCAAGGAAGGGCAAGGCTGCACCAAGTATGCAACAAACAAGACTTCAAGCAGTAACTCCAAGGCTTCAACCAGTGGCTAACAAGAATGCAAGCAGTCATGGCAAGAATGAAATCAGTAACAACAGGACTCCAACCGCCAAGCGGGTGCTGAAAGCCTACGCCCCAATGGAATGGAACTGGGAATATATAGATTTGCACTCGGAACTAGCACTTCGTCTACTAACTATAAGATTGAACTCTAGGGCATATGATACTGGCACTGGGGCTAATAAGAAATTGACTACTATGCGACCTTACCCACCTCAATCAAAGCTGCCGACCCCTACTTGGATTCTGAAGTTAACCTCTTTAACTCCAGCACTACTAGCTTTCATTCCATGCTTTGGGTTATGTAAATTAAGGATTATTCCCCACGTTATTAGAGTTCGGTTTGTAACTTATCTATTCTCTTATCATAATTGTAGAATGCACAACTGCACCCCGCAATGAGAGATAGTAGGACTAACGGAAAGGGGGACAGGCTAGAAGCCGAGTTAGAGAGAATACCAGGAAGCAGTGCCGGGCCAAAGCTTCAAATAAAGAATCAAAGTAAACAGGTAAGACTTGATACCCTAAACTGGGAGGCAGAGTTCCGTTAAAAAGAGAAAGGCCTGGATATGGCAAATACAGATGTGGATGCCCGGTGGTATTGACTTGATTCTTATGGTAGTGTCACTGATGCGTAACATTAGTAGAGTAGTAACTTTTCTCTTGTACCTGTATTCGCGATATTCTTGCTTTACCAACAAATAGATTAGTGTTGAATGAGCTATAGCATCATTCATTGGGGTTTATAGGAAATAGATCATTGAGTGCACCCAACCGATCTTATAATGAATTTTATGCCATAATAATTATATAAAGGAATTTCCGGCTAATAATGTTGCGTAATAATTGAATACTGGAGGCTAAGAGCAAAGATCACAGTCTAATAGTAAGTAGCAGAAGAGTTAGCCAGTAAAGTAAGCTTCGTAGGCATTAGATAGTAGTCCCATAATTGTATTCCACTCCAAGACTTTCCAGAAGTATTACTTGAAAAACCCAGCTACAAGCACTATACTCGTTACTTGCAACCTACCTTTCCTTTGTTTCCAAACTGACCTCTGGACCTGTAACCCATACCTTACAAGCCTATGCTTTGTTTCACAAGCCTATACTCAAAAACTCCAATCTGTAGTTAACACCTCTGCCACTCGACCCCCCCCCTTACTGAAAGCCCTGTTTGCTAGTGAAAGTCTGCCTCGTTAGGGTACCCCACTAAGATAGTACAGGACATAATCCAACTTGGGGTAGGAAGTCAGAGTCAAACTACAAAGAAAGAGTTGGATCACGGATAACAAGAAGCAACCAGGAATCCACTACCAATAACTGGAATATTGCCACTACTGCCAAGACCTCTACTACCACCGTAGCGCCTGTTACTACTTTCTCTTATCTCATTCCTACCACCCCTTCCTTAAGCCTATAGCCCCGAGCTTTCATGCTGGTAGTTACTTGTCTGCTTGGCGAGTCTACCGACCCTTGCTTTAATCCAAGAGTTACTTGCCTTAATCCAATAGTCACTTGTCCACTCTTATGCTCCTGCTTCCAAGCGCTTACTCACTAGCTTCGTTCTTCCACTCCGGCCTACCAGCCTATAACTCTTTGTTCAAGATGGAACCGCTACCAATAAGGTTTTTACTTGAAACTAAGGCTTTCCCCCTGCTGGGTAACTCCTGCTTTACTTACTATGAGTCCCACTTGTCCTAGGTTTAGTCTACCATTGCTTGGTTTCAACCTAGGACTACAGCCTCTGAGAATCAATACTTCCCACCCACATTACATAATATAAATGATTAGTACCGTAATGGAAATAAAGGTATAGGTAGTTCACTACTGCCTTATAGAATAGAACTATAAGTAAGGAATTTCGCTAATATGTACAAGAACAAACCCTGGCAAGCAATACCTTAACCCGAAACCGGGAAATCTACTCCAAGAGTGAGAATCGAGCAAGTCTATATTAGAATGGTCGGTTGCAGAATAGAGGTTTCAATAAAGAATAGAACTGGTAAGGACAAGAATGCAACTCATTGGTGAGCTAGTAGGAAAGGTGGAATCTGTCACCAAGGAACAGAGGTATTAAAGGTCAGAACAGAATCCAGTTAGTCAAGTAGGAGACCAACTCATAAGTAGGAGACCCATCAGTAGGAGACCAAAAGCTCATAAGTCGGAATTACAGAATTGCACTTCCACTCGCCCAAGCCTGATACCACCGCTTCCAAGCCTTATACTAGCTAAACCAAGCCTGAAACCACTAATAACCAGACTGATACCAACAACTACCGGGCTGATACTAGATCCGATCAGACTAAAACCCCCCCCGATCAGCCTGAAACAAGTGCATCACAACCTTAAACAAGTGAGACAGAGAGTGAGACCGGGTAGCTAAGGTCTCTAACCACTGTTGCTAAGCCTTCAACTAGTGAATCCAAGCCTGATACCAGAGTCGGGCAGGCTTAAACAAGGTAGTTACAGAATGGAGTTGGGGAGTGATAGGCTATCTGGCCTGAGTTACAGACTCCGATCAGTGCTTCCAGGGCTGAAACCGACGCTGCTAGGTCTTGGTATGTAGCTGCTCAGGCGGATACTGGTGTTGCTCAGGCCTATGTTGGGTAGCTGCTCAGCCTGATGCTATGTAGTTAGAGAATGGAGCTCCCTAAGATCAGACTCAACCAAGTGAGTTACAGACTGAACCGAGTGAGTCACAGAATGAGGCTATTGGGTGTAAGCCTGATACTGGGTAGTTACAGACTAAACCAAGGTAGCTAAGGTCTAGTTTGAGTTCAAAGAGCCGGAGGGGAGCAATAGTAGTGTAGTGGTCCAGTGGAATCTGGGGTAGTAGCACTTATATTAAGTCGAAAGAAGCTCAGTTCAGAATTGAACGGCGTAGTCCCTAAGTAGTCTTTACAGAATTCGTTGCCAGCAGCTAGTTGACAGAGAAGATAAAGAAGTATATGAGCCAGAGTTCAATGAAACAAAAACAGCCTTTTTTCACGGGGTTTTGTCAAATGGGAATGAAAATAAGGTGATCTATTAGCTGAAATGGCTTCGCTATCAAAAAAGACGGGAAAACGTCAAATTGTAATCTCAATCTGATGCCTTAGGAGGGAAAATGACTTGGCTACCTTTTTTACCGGGAAAACGCACAAATCCAATATCAATCAGGTGCCTCAGGAAGGAAATGACCTTCGCTATGAAAAAACCCGGGAAAACGCAAAGATCTAATTCCAAATGGGCTTGCTATTAGGTAAAACTTGGTTGCTACCTTTTTGACCGGGGTTTTCTCATAACTCACTAGCGTTCGTTACTCGACTGCCGCGCAACATTAGTAGTTGCTTGGCCCTGCCGCTACACATTAGTAGTGTATTGGCCCTGGCGCTGTTGCTGATGCTGCTTACTCAATTACTGCGGACTCTAAGCTCACAGGACAGAGGCACCGCACCTATACAATAAGGACAGATTGGCACTGCACCGTGTAATCTAATCCAAGTTTTAGGACGTAGAGAGGCACCGTGTGATCTATGTTTCTATTTGCGAGGACAGAGGCCTAGGCACTGTGTATAGAATTAAGTTCCAGCAACTAACTCTGCTACTCCAATAATCGTATTTCTTCCCTTGGGTTAAGACTTGATCCTTCTAAAGGGCCTAATGCTGGCCAATCTGCTGACTTTCTCACTGGGACTTGGAGGAGGACTGACTTTCCCACTTGTTTTAGTTGTCTTACGAAGAAGTCACTAATACTAATAGATATTCTACCTAGCTCAATCCCCAGTTTCTTACCAAAGAGTGAAAAGAGCAAGTCCTGTGTTAAAGTAGAAAACGGAAGACTTATATATCCACAGAGGTAGGCCAAGTGGTGCTTAAAGGAGAAGGAGGCGGAGATACTAGATAACCGGTTTGATTCTTGAGTTTTCTTACCAGAATTAGGCTCCCGAGCACATAGCAAGTAATAAATCAATTATAAACGTGTTATTCCATAGTCCTAATTTCGCCCTGCTGGCAACAAGGCAAAAGCAACGAATACATGCTGGCTGGGAGGATCCCTTTCACGAATACAGAATGATTTGACAGCAGCTATCGAAGCGGGAGTCGTTTACTGCCCTACTGATAAAGAATTCCTTGTTTACTCGGTCTCAGGGAAGGGAGTTGGGAGATGTAGACAGTCTCACTCTATTCTATCTTACTAAATGTGCTATTGCAGGAAGTCCACTCTATGAATACTAGATGGTTGATCATAGGATAGGGAGATGAGTTGCCAGAGAAAGATTAGCCTAATTCAGGTAGAAAATCCATTGAGTTAGAGGAGAAAGAGGAGAGGAAGTATTTGTTTACAGAGGAGAGTGAGAAGAACAAGAGGAGAGTTAGAAGAGCAAGATCAGAGGAGATATTCTCCATTTGCTATGAGGCAAGTAACAATGTTACGCGCCAGCGCTGTTTCACGGGTTTCTTTAAAAAGTATCTGCTTGGTCATTAGTTGTTAGTTTACAGAGGTAGATTAGAGCCCGGTTCCAGTTCGAGGTCTGTTATGAAAGTTACGTTTCAGTGCTCTAGTGGAAGTGAGCCTACCCTTAAGGATTGCTAGTATCAGATGTCTGCTTGTCCAGTGGTTCCTTGGCTGGTGACTGGACTCAGAATTGCACTCGCCCCTAGGAATAAGGAATGGAAAGAATCAAACTAACTACTGATTCCACTAGAAGAGAATTGGTCATAGCCTTACTTTCACTGCTGAGTTGCCCTAGATGCAGGCCTGTTTGCAAGTAGTTTGGTTCTATCCCTTATGGTGCGCTCCCGTACCTGTATTCTTCATTCCTTGATTCATTCCTTCCATTAGTCTTGATTCATTCCTTCCATTAGTGGTATAGTTCTTCCTATTCGTATTTGATTTCTTTATCACTGCCTAGTTGGTAACTCCTTATTCTTAGTTTCCAGTATAAGTGCTTCTTACTAGATTAATTCTTTTGAGTGGCTTGGCTCTTACTTTCAACTAGCACTCCCGGCTCATCTCATCTCTTTTCACTCCGGCTTCTATCTATACCTCTGGCTAGGTAAGTGAACTAGACTTAACGAGTTCAGATCCTTTGCCCACAACCAGACTTCAACTTATATGCTCAACTCAGTTAGTGCTTCTGCCTCGCCTCTTGCTCTTAGGAATGACGCAACTACCGGAGTAACTGAATGAAACAATAATCTATCATTTGCAACTAGGCTCTTAGCACCTTATAATTCATTTGAACCAAACATCTTAGTGGGTTCGACTTAGGATTCCACGCCTGTCATGTAAGAGAGTCTGCCCCGACCCATATCATGAGTTTAGTAAAACTCTGATCCAACAAGGGGAGCTTCTTGCTTCGGTGTTATAGGGATGGAATTGGGAACTTGGAATGCAGGAAGGGCTAACAAGAATCGATCCCTGGGGGCATAAAAAAGCACTCGTCAAGCAACTATACTAGCTATTAGAATAGAACTGTGACTAACAAGGCTTCACCTCTCCACTGCAGACTTGCCCCAGCGCTTCTCATAAGAAAACTACTAATTGAAGGGGCTAATCCACTACTCCAAAGTCTAAGAACCAAGTCCTCTCGCCTGGAATGAATTGCACTATAATTAAAGAATTGTCATTACAGAATTGCACTCAGTATTTCCCTTGTATATCTTGCTAAATCCTCTGGTTCTTATGCTTCCTTACCAGCTCTGGCTACTGCTACTACTGATTCATTCTCATCCCAAGTCCTGTGCTCGTGAGCCAGAGTCGAGGTCGGTTCGGGTGTTTGACTTTCATCTGTATTTGTTTACAGAGCAGAGGGATATCTTGAGTTAGATGAGCCTAATTCTGTTAGTCAAGATGAAATGGGGGATTTGATTAAAGTAAAGGCTTTGAGGCGAGGCGAGGAAGCTAAGCTATAAGTAAAGATGTGGGTTCGGGGTTCCTATTGCCTATCAAACTAATGGAGCCTCTAGTGTCCAATACGAGGGCAAGCTGGTTGACTTCCTGAAATTGACTAGCTAACCTGCCTTCTTGGGCAGAGGCATAGGGTGATTCAGCTACCTTTTTCGTGGTCAATTCTATTCCTCTGTATTGACCAGGCGTCTATGAAAGTCTCGAAGGGTTGTCAGTTCTTAAAGTGCTTTTAGAGTGGAATACCGGAATCAAACAAAGCAAAGTTGTAGAAGAATGAGATCAATAAGAGCAAGGATCGAATCGGAGCATACAAGACCCCATGGGGAATCAAAGACATAAGTAGTAACTAACCTAGGGCTGCCAAGACTTAATGCTATATTGGGCAGAATGTAAATACTCTGAATTATAATGCAACTACTGATAACAAGGCTCTTGCTCCCTACTCTTATTCTTACTAAATATTCAATCCGTCTCCCCTTACTTGGTTTCATCCTTCCTGGTAGCAGTGTCAGTTTAGGAGAAAGTCCAAGCAGGGCAATGGATAGGGTAGTCAAAGTGAAAGCGAGGTTCGAGAGCTGTATAGGGAAGTTATAGTTACAAAGGTAAGTCCTGTCAGCAATAGGTGTATTCTTTATTGCCTATTTCATTATTCAGAGCGGTAGGTGCTGCCTGCCCCCAAAGATGACTTGCCCGGTTATCGCTCTTTGACTGCTACCTATGATCCTTACTTGCTTGGTTCCACTCTCCCCTCTGTCAACTCATTCCATTCCATTCTTCAGTAGTCGTAGCTTGGCCCACGAAGACAGCACTCGGTAAGGGCACCGCCTTCAACTTAATGCTCGTAGCCTTGAATTCCACAGTAATACAATCCAAATGCTTATTTCTTGGGGTACGTTCACAATTGATTCGAATCCTCGTTGATCCTTCGTTCGTAGTGGTTATAGTGAGAAAGCCCTGCCTTTAGACGATAAAGCCCTCTTTGACATCCCCTAGACAAATCAATAGGATCATTTTGGTTCCTTTGATGATGAACCACTCCAGTACAGACTAGTAGGAGTCAATTTGGAGGCCCACTTCTTCTTCTGTTTTCCTTCCAAGGGGCTTTTGGCTTTCTAATAACACCCCCAAAACCGAATGACTGAATCCGCAAAGAAAATGTTAGGATGGGCTGGTCCACACTTTGATTCCCTATCGGTTGATACTCTCCAGACGGAACCAACCTCAACTGATTGAACTCAAGCAATCGAAGCTACTTTCTATTCCACTGCCTTCTCTAAACCACCAACAACGGATACGACAAGAGCAGCAGCGGCAACTAAAGTAGCATCGGCTAGGCTTACTTACGAGACTATGAGGATTCCCTTTCTCCTTATCTTAGATAGACTATGAGGATTCCATTCCCTTTCTCCTTATCTTAGACTATGAGGATTCCCTTTCTCCTTATTTTATATAGAACTATAGTAGGCAAGGCCTTCCTTGTTCTTCCACTCCCCGGTTAGAGACCTTAACTCCTCGGTTTGATTCTTACAATTGAGCACCCGGCTTCAGATCTAACCTTTCTCACAAGAACAGGAGCAGTAGTAAAGGGAGAAGACTCAACAAGGTATTAAACAAGTCATTCCACAAGAGCAGAAACAAGAGCAGCTGCTTCCTTGAGAACAGGAACTTTCCCACTTGCAACTTATAAATACTCGGATCTAGTTGATCAATTCTGTAACTCTATCTCCCTGTTCCATTCCTTTACTCACTAGGTTCAGTCATTAGGACATGTTGCATTCTGGTTGTTAGTGCTTTCGGGCTTGGATTCACCAGCATCAGGCTTAGATGCACCGCTTTCAGGCTTAGTTTAGTTAGCTCCTGAACACAGGACTTGTTTATAACACAAGGAAAGGAATTGTTATGATTAGTTATAACATGAAGAGAAGTGTTGCTATAGTTAATTTCTTCCTAACATCTTGATGGGCGAAGAAAGTCTACATCGACAACAGAATCATAAGTTGCAAGTTTCAAGAGAAGAAGCCGGGGAAGTGAGTCTTGATCCAACAAGCCGACAAGGAACTACTGTAGCAATAAACCCTGCTAGAGCAAGAAACTGCTTCTCTTCTTGTAAACTTTATTTGAGCTCTTTGCCAGAGAAGAAGTATGGGAGATAAGCTTCATTCAGGTATCAAAGAAAAAGAAAGAGTTACCGATTGCATCAACCCTTATCGACACCCATAGTTGCATCTGAACCCTTATCCCCTAGTTGCATCTGTATAAATAAGAAAAAGAAGATTCCTTTCGTCACCCCACCACACCAAGTAAGTCAACAAAAGCACTTAAGCCTACCCCACCAAGTCAGTTAACCACTAAGCCTTAAACTACCTTGTTTTGTTCTATCACTACCTGGTTTCGGACTTACTAGCACGGGTACTAGACCTTTACTTACCAGTTCCACTCTTATACAACCCAGTAGAATTCTTATCGATCTACCCTGAATGCACTGATTTGGTTCTGTGACGAGTTAGTTGAAGCCAACAAGCAACGTAGTCAGTTGTGCGTTAGTCTCCGGTGACTCCTTAGCTACATTCTGTAACTCCCAAGCTTCAGTCTTTCCTGTCAATAGCCCCATTCCGAGTATACCTAGCTCCAAGTCTTAGTAGCCCTGGTTGCAAGCTTAGATGCACGTTGCAAGCTTAATAGTAAGGCTCGGAGCCAGAGCCAGTACTTGACCCGACCCCTTACTTTAGTCCTAATTAATAGCG
This sequence comes from Musa acuminata AAA Group, assembly GCF_036884655.1. Taxonomy (NCBI): domain Eukaryota; kingdom Viridiplantae; phylum Streptophyta; class Magnoliopsida; order Zingiberales; family Musaceae; genus Musa; species Musa acuminata. The sequence continues at coordinate 529,250 of NW_027021252.1, read as the reverse complement.
TCAGTGAGCCTTAGGACAGGCAACACTCCTACTAGCTTTGTTAAGAGTGACCAAGCTACGGCCAAGCGTATACTACAAAGGCAAGACTACTACAAGACTACTAATAAACTCAATCAATAAATATGTTGTAATGAGATTCCTAAGTGAACCTGCGTTCGAGCGTCAGGGGTGGAGGATAAACTGTAGAAGAATCAAAGTACAGCAGTTATGTTTTCGTCTTCAAGTGTAGTACTAATAGGTAGAGTTCAGAGTTCCGGAATTGAGTTCGGGTCGAGGGTGGATAACAGCAAAGGACTGATGTTTTATGGGAAATTACCTATGTTGCCTACTTACTTCCATAGTTCTTTTTAGTGGAAATGTCCCTATAGTGCTTTTAAGTCATGAAGGCCTGGTATATAGAAGATAAGATCAAATGCATTCTTTGTTTTCATAGGTACCTTCCCGCTCTAACAGATTGCTTTGTTTGGCTAGCCTTCTTCTCGAATTGAAAGAGCTGGATCGGGATCATAACCCCTATTTCTAGAAGTTGAACCACCAAGCAACTACAAAATGAAGTATCCCATATTATTAGAAGAAAACGTTGACTCGCAACCTAGCCTAGACTACACTAGCTAGATCCACCACAGAATTGACCTACCTCAAATACAGATGAAACATTTGGAATAGCAAATAGAATTCGTTTACTCCTAGACTCAACTCGGAAAGAAGAACTCTTAGGTAGGAGGTGACTCAATCTTATATACTATGTGTGCAAGATAAGAAAGTATTGACTCGGCTCGGAACAAGTCAGTGGCAGGGTTTCCAGCTCTAGTACTATAAGTCCACTAATACAGGATTTCAATCTTTCGAGCAATGCGTATATAAGTAAAGAATATAACCAGTGAATATACGATCTCGCAACAAAGGAATTAATTGATGAAAGGGGGAATTAATTGATTCTTTCTTTTCTGCTTGCCGGCTTGGCACTGCTTCCATTCCTTTCCTTTCTACCTCGCCCTGGAACAGGCAATTCTCCAGTGGTCACTACCCTAACAAGCAAGTAAGTAAACTACCCGCGCATCAAAGCGAGCACTCGAGCAGGACTACTACTACTAGAAGTAACAAGTACTACCGGTATTCAACTAACAACTACTGATTCCACAGCTTCCCGAAACAAGAACACCTAGAGCTCACACCGCTTCTAAGGTTTGACTAGCATATGACCAATGCCAATAATACTCTCGCTGGTGCTTCTCACTCTGACCTTCCTGCTGGCCTCTACTTAAGACTTTACTGCTTCCCTTTCCTAACTTGATAACTTTCACTGGGGATTCCACTTACACTTGACCTGGACTTTAGCCAACTCCTTGAATAGCTTCCACAGCCTTGTAATAGAATTCAACAACTCCCCTCTCGCCAACTACTGGCTCGGCTCTGCCCCAACTAATACTGTTATTGCTCTGGACTACTATACCACTAGTATTGATTCTGTTACTACTTAGTGAAATTCTCTAATTCGACCTTATGAGTTGGTCTCCTACTTGCCTACTAGCTCACCTCTTAGTTTCACTCGGATCTTACTACCAGTGAGTTTCATTCTTATCTCTGATCTGACTACTTAGGTACTATAGCATCGGTCAAGACTTAATAAATAGGGGCTTACTCCTTACTTACTCAACACTTAGGGCTGACTCCTTACTTCGGGCAATCGGTGGTCTAGTAACTGACTTCGGGCTTACTCTGTGGGCTTACTAATAACTAGCTAACTTAGGGCTTAGGGCTTCCTACTAACTACAGTACTGTTCGAGTTAGAAGTCACTCTTGTCTGCTTGCCGTCTTGTCTATCCGTGCCTTGGTGGCTTGAACCAGTACTGGGCAGGCTTAAAGTAAGGGTAGCGAGACTGAGAGCCAAGGCAAGGTAGTGAGAATGCAACTACTACTATCAAGGCTTAACCCAGTGGCAGTGAGAATGCAAGCAGGGAGTCAAAGAATCAAACCTGTACTAATCAGAATTGACCTAGCAACTATCGGAATGAACCCAGTGAGGAACAGCCTCAACCAAGTGCCACTCAGAATGGACTAGTGAACAGAAAGACTCAAACTACTCCTAGGCAGGCTTAAACCCGAGCTACTGAGACTATAACCACTGCCGTTTCACTCTTTGACTTATTAGTTGAGTTCTATATCCCTGGGCAATAGACTAGGCGGCCCGCGCCACTAACATTACTTAGTTCAGAAGTGAGCCTGTCCCTCTTTGTACTAACTCTTGCTTGACTTATTATGGGCCTTACTCTCCTTGGTTTCATGCTTTTACTAATAACTAGGAATACGACTACGCGGTAACATAATTTGGTTACCCTACAACAGGATTAGAACTAGGCCTAGTAGCCCGAGCCCTTTCTTAGACTCCCGGACCTAAATCTTACTTGTTATAGATTGAGCTTTGGCTACTCCGCTCCTGATCTCAATTCGCTTATCCCTTGTTTTAGTCTCGGTTTTGCTAGGCTTTCAGCACCTTACTACAAGATCAAGTATTAGAATAGGGCAGTGAATCCTCAGTTTCAAGCTATAGCCTTATTAGCACCAGTTCAATGCTTTGTATTAGTAGTTCGACCCTTATCGTTAGTAGATTGATTCTCATGGGGAGTATGGGCGGAGTTCAAAGAAGTATTACAAGAATAAGGGTGGCATAATTTGATAGGGGCAGTTCAGCTTTCAAGCGAGGAGCGGGAGAATTCGATAGAGCAGTGTCAAGCTCAGAGGGATTAATAAGTGGCAAAAGGCATACAAAAACATGGGAGAGGCGGACCCGAGCTCGATCATAGGACTTTATAGCAGTAGCGATAGGATCCTAATAAGGAGTCAAAGAGTAATGGTTCGGGTAGTCAGCCTTGGGAACACTTATTCTATATTAGAATAATAAGATCAAGTATTAAGGCCCAGGGAGCTTAGCCTGTTTATCAGCTGTTCCATTCTCATATGCCCAGGTTCCATTCTACAGTCCCCGGTTCAATTCCATAGTTATAGGAGTGAAGCCTTTTTGCCGTTAGGTGTTTTCTTTATTACTAGCTGAGTTCTCGCTCTGGGTTGTTCTTGTTAATGGAGTCGAATACTAAAACAAACAAGCAAGCAGGCGAGCAACTACTTTAAAGGCAAAGAGCCAAGCTATTACTAATAGAGTCAAGTTATTACGAGTCCTGTTTTGGGGATCTGGGGAGGCAATCGATTCTTCATCCATCCTAAAGTATAGGTCGTACGCTAACAGAATGGATAGGTCAATTCCTCTCCTATAGAACATCAGCATCAGCAAGATCAAATAAGGACTCTAGGTTCAAATGAATTAGAACAGTCAATAGGGAGTTTCATAGGGAAATTTTCCATTCAATGAGTTGAAGAGCAGCCCTACCGCCATGACGAAGACGAAAACTGGAATTGTAATAGAGTAAAGTAGTCAATTAAGCAAGTTGTATAACCCATGTGTGAAGCAAGTAGTCAATAGAGAATACTAGTGCTCCATCTTTGCCTACCTAGTGCTACTTCTATCAAGTCTTGACTTCAATACCTCAATTCTAAGTTCTCTAAGGACAGGTATAAGAATTAGGCTGAGGGCCAGAATACATAACTTGCTAGCGCATCCAGTAATAGAATTAATGTAGTTAGTATTTGAATAGGAATGGAACAAGTAAGTGCGGGTACTAATAATAATCAGAATAAGAATACCCCGTCTTCAACTCTTTACTAATACTTATATGAAAAGAAGCGGTCTTCAAGAAAGAAACTCGAAAGTCATCGATACCTCTGTAAACTATAACTATGGCTCATCTCTTGCTCTTGAAACTAAGTATGATCTTGAAACAGCTTAAATTCCATTCAGAAGTAGTTGCGCGGCAGGAGCCCCGGGGACAAATACTTTTTGAACAGGAATATGTCCAGAAAAGAGAAGTCTTCCATGTCCCCACAATACATATTCGGGATTAATCTATTGTGAGGGCTTCCCCTGGATCTATGAACCAAGAACTGCCAATCCTTAAAAGGCCCACCCGTGAAAAAAGCTTTTATGAATGCGCCTCACTCCCTTTACCCTTTTGTAGATGGTTTAAGGAGAGCGCTTCGCACCTTTATCAAAAGATGGTGCCAAACAACAGAAAAAACACTAGCCCTGAAAGGGTGCCCGGCTCCTAAACTTGCAATTGCAGCAGCAGTCCATTCTTCTTCCTTTCTTGACTTTGCTTTGGGGTCAAAGTAGAACACATGCAGCTCCATCTTTCAAAGAGCCAACAATTCCATTAATGAAATTCGATGCATCAATTTGATATTCGAAATGTGCACTAGAAAACACAAGTTGGATGGTTTACTATTTATTAGCTATGAAAGTTGGATGGTTTACTATTTCTTAAGCTATGTGGTTCATCAAACTTCTTCGTTCGCGCCTTCCGCGTTGAAAAGCCCTTAGTTCCTAAGTAGGTTCCAGCTCTTTTATGTGGATTTCCTACTACAATACAAGTGGAGAAGAAGGTCAATCACCAATTTCCTTCCAGCGACTTTCCTTGCTTGTCTGGTAGTTGAATGGAGAGCGAGAGAGAGATAAGACATGCCCCCTAAGACGAGTATGCTATTGAGCCTAAAACAAAGAGTCGCACCATATCTGAGTCAAGAATCTTTTGTGTACAAGAGGTCTAGGTGAGTTTAGCTTCCCGTTTCGGCGAGTGTTGCGTCCTGAGCGGGTAGTCGTTACACCAATCGAAGCAGCACCGTTAGCCTACAATAATCCCTTTTAACGAATCGAAACCCCACAAATAAGTATGCAAGCCCAACAAACTGATTGGTATAGATTTCCAGAAAGAAGGCTAAAAGGCCCCTATTGTAAAGAGTCAACGCGGGATGGAAACGACAGAAATGGCAAGGATTATAGGCAGCACGAAAGAGAATATGATGTCTTGCCCAGTGAAGAAGGAAAGTATGGTCATCGACAGCATTGAATCAGCCGAAGGTGAGAGGACACACAGCAAAAAGATCAACGGAATCCAAATGTAATGGAACGACTCAAATCAAAGAAAGTTTCGTCCGCTATTATATTAGTATAGAAGGCATTCCCATGGAGTGGCGAAAGCCTACTTTTGTTTCCAGAATTTCCCATCGCCTTGAGTGGAAGGGGTGACATTTGATCTTCGGTACGCGATAAGCCCTCAACCGGTGCTGCAGTAGACCAGCAACTAACTCCACAATTACATGAGTTGATTTGGAAAGGCAATAGGGGGGAGCTAAATAAGACAGTGTCCTAGCCTAATAGCCCGTACCTAAAACCAAAAGTCCAAATAGAACACTTTGGAGAGCCCTTGCGTAGGCTACCCGCCGCCGTTGCCACGTATAGGGACGTCAAGTTTGGTGTCGTCGACTTCTCGCCGTCAACCTTGGGGGAAGTCCGCCCTAAACAGTTAGCTATCACATACCATAGATTAACTAGGATAAGGGTAACCCTGACTCGGACCACGCGCCATATCTGCTTCATCTCAACAAGCAATAAAAAGATCGGCTTTCTTCCTTATATTCATTGTTCAAATCCAAATCCTCCTATTTCTTCCTTATATTCCCTAATCCTCCTATTTCTAAGTAACAGCAAACTGGTACCTGACTACCATAGAATCTCAGGAGCTCCCCTCTCTCAGTGATACACTTTGCCTTCCTTATACACTTTACAGAGCCAGCAGGGAACTCTAGACTTACCCCTAATCGTTGCTGTGCCCGGAACCAGGGAACTATTTTGGATTTCGATCTTGTAACCAGTGTTTGTGTTCCGGACTTTCCCTTTTTGTCAAGAATAGGCGTATTCATAAATACCGATAGAAGGTAACAGACAGGTTGATTCTCTTCCGCCTAGATTGGATTGCTCATCAATGCTTTATCCATCGCTTATTCCCTCATCAATGCTTTATCCATCGCTTATTCCCTTACAGCAACCTTCTATTTATATTCCCCGGACGAATGATCTTTCCTTTCATATGCTCTCTTGTTAGATCGTTCATCGAGCATTGTACCTTATCTTTACCTGGGGTCTGGTCTGGTAGCTTCCTTATTATTTGATTTCCTCCAGAGATAGCCTTCCCTTATATATTATCCCTTTCTATTCCTTCCCTTATATATTATCCCTTTCTATTCTTTCTCTTATATATTATCCCTTTCTATTAGTATGCCCGGAAAGCTGTTAGCCAACCTTAAATAACACCAGTTTCGCGAGCGGAATACAATATGCGAACAAGTTCTGATTTCGGTATTGCTTTCTTTCTCTTTCTCCGTTGGTTTTCTTCGTTTAGGGTTATGGATTTGATTCACTTTCCTTCCGTCGGTCGCCTCATCTGAAAGCGAGGAATGCAAGCAAGTTAGGTAATAGCTATCCTTATTCTATCGATCCAGCCGAACTGACTTCGATGGTTGATGGAATTTCTTTCTTAGGGTACGCGACTCTTCGGATATCAGCAGTTTATGTCCTCAGGCAAGCCAAGCCCCCGCCATTTCTAGGCCAGCAGTATCGAATAAGCAAAAGAAGGGAAGCTTTCTCTCATATTGTAAAGTGCTCTCTCGAAGTATTCTATCTTTAAAGCCATCTATATGGACAGTTCCTTTCTTTCGTTTAGCAGTGGCGTTTTTCGTTTCGGCTAGATTTCCATTTGTAACCTGAAATACTCGAATGTGGAATATCTTATCATTCAGATGGTCAGGTCAGGGCATTCCTTGGATGTTTTGGGGGGATGGATATTTTCGATGAGCGATGCGGATGAGTTGTTAGGAGGGGGAGTCGCTCGGTCTTTAGACTTTAGTAGCTTCTCGCTAATTGTATTTTCCGCTTCAATTGGTTTTACGGATATTTCAAAGGTAGTCTAGGGTCTTATCTTCTCGGCAAAGACTTATTTACATTTGCAAGCGCGACTCAGATGAGGCTAGCTGCCATATGACCCGACGTTTGACTCCTTGCTATGGCTTTCAGCACCTTGGTTCCAGCCCTCTCCAATAAATAAGCAAGCAACCGAGCTCATCAAAAACCATTTATTTCTCCTTACTTCAGCTCGACACCCTACATGGAACTTGGCCCATCGGGCGAGCCGGGCGGAGGCACATAATCAACATTTTCAGAAGAAGTGTGTTCTTGGGAGACTCAACCTACCAGCAAGAGCACTGACACTTATTCCATTCCAACGAATTCTCCTGGAAATCCAGACCGGTTCAGAGTAGTTCATAGTGAAAATAGCACTTGAACGGCGGAATTGAAAACCTATACCGGCATTCAATGGATCTCCACCAATCATTGAAATGATCCAAAGTGGAAATTGTTACTTTGACCAACATCCTCCAGAAAGTAAGCTATACTGTCCTCCTCCTGTACTGCAAGAGTTATAGCTACCCAAAACACTTTCTTGGGATCGATAGGGGTTTTTACCTTACCCCCGAAGCCTACTACTTTGCCGAGCCGACTAGCATCCAATTTTAGCCCTTTTATTACTTCGCTAGCCTTCCACACCTAATCAAGGTCTGAGGATGCTCACTTGACATTGGCACCTAACTTTAGAGCTATGCTGTGATGAAATACAGGCTGACCTCCTTTGACAGAAGCAGGAGAATCTTTAGGGTAACGGTCAGCATCATTTGAAAGGTATAAACGGAAAGCAAGGACTAGATTACTAGCTCTTATACGAGTTCCGCTACAAGTACTCTGCTCCCCGAGGAGTGAACGATTCCAAGCTACAAAAGTGATGTCCACCTTAGTCCTTTTGGTATGTCCGCTCAACTAACTCGTGGGGCCCTGGCAACCCTATACCATTACTAAAACCTCTCTCTCCTCTTTTGGTTTCGTGGAGTTGGATAAAGGGCAGATACCATGCTGAGACGCTTGACTTTGCCTGTTGTCCAGGAAGTGTTTTCCCCTTCCCTTAATTAGTCCATTCGAAAAACTGCATCATCGCAAGCGGGTCGCTTACTTTTATTCAAAGCCTAGTCTCTCGATTCAATGAACTACTCTTTGATTTCTTCGGAAGCGAAAAACCCAACTGCTATTCCCTACCTATGTCCAACACATTTGACTCTTGCTTCTCCTCCCTCTGTTCTTTCCCTTTCCTTCGACTCCCTCTGTTGTTTCCCTTTCCTATACCTGATGAATCCCCTTGAATAACGGGTTAGTTTGCCAGCGAGTCGTTCTTTTCATTTATTATGTATAGAGCCTCCTCTCTAGCCTTTCTAAAACTCGGGCTTTACTCTCGTTGGGGAATGAAATGAGTGTACCTTTCTCACTTGGATAGGATCTCTGTTCTTTCCTGTGAAGAAAAAACGAAAAAGATGCTCTCCTTGCCCTCGGACACGGCCTTTACTGTATGGCTCTCCCCGTTAGTTCCCCATTTATAAGGAATTCCTGCCAAGATGATGGATCCAGTCGTAGGAATAAGAATCTGATTACAAGTAGCAAGAAGACAACTCAAAGATCAAACAACAAGGAGCGCGTTAGTTAGTTTGCCGGAAAAAGCATTCCTATTCAACTGCCTGCTATCCTTAACCACATTATTCAAATCATGGTTATCAATCCGAATACAAACCCTAGTAGGATCTGGGCCGAGAAAACCAAGGGACAATGGTCGGAGCAAGTGAGGGAGAGGTGATTCACAGAGGAAGAGCCGAAACAGCACACGTGTATAAGAGAAGAACACGATCTAACCGAACACAAATACGAGCAAGGCCTCTTCTTTCTATAGTTAGTCCAAGTGAAGGGACCAACGGATCGATCAAACCAATAAATCAAATAACGGGTGGTAAGACGTAACAGAGAAAGGTGAACCACGGCGTTTCTAAGAAGCGTTAAGAACACTTCCTAAATATCCAATTAAGCACCAAGGAGTGTAATGTAAATTAACCGAAGCGAGAGAATCCCCAAAACACTATGGAGGAAAATCGAAAGCTAGCATAGAGAACCTAAATAAACCAAGGCAGAGTATGATTAAGCTAAGTAAGGAGAGAATTTCAGGAATAAGTTGTGCAAGTAGTCATAGACCGGTCGACGCCTCACACCTCTACAATTCCAATTCATTATTTGAATAAAGAACAGGGCGAAGAAAGGGACAGAGGAGACTGCCTCAGTCGAGATAGGAACCAAAGTCGTCGAATAAACTTCTAGGACGAGGGAAGTTTGAGATTGCGAGAAGCATTGCCCTTCAACGCGGAAGGAAGAAAGCACCTTGATTGTGGTCTCCATAGCTCCTCTTGAACGACGAGGGGGCATTTCAGGACTTTCTATTGGAGCGTCAAAAACATCAGCTGTCTGAGACTCCAAACCTGTCGGTCGCTCTATGATAACACCCTAACCCTCAATGGGCTCCAGGCTACGCAACACAGGTGAAGTATTTTCCACAAGGCGAGCAAACGCGGTTGAGGCCTTCCGAACGCTTACTTATTGGTCTTCACCACCCCTGAGAAGAAAGAGGACGTAGGAACCTGGTGGCGCTGCTTGAGACAACAACGTGTAAGGAGGGAGAGGATCGCATCACAGGAATAGGTTCTTCCGGAGGGACCTCGGGCAGAGCGGAGAGAGGGCGTGGACTCGGGTCTCTATGCCAAGGTGTTTTGCCCGTTGCTTCAGGGGGTATTAATGTTTTGCATATACCTGCTCTGACCGGATGATTCCTTACTACAGTTTGGCATAGGAACTTACGGACACCCTTGGGCTTGGGGAAATCCACTTGGTGCAGTTGCTTATAGGGTCGCTTTAGAAGCAAGCGTGTGTACAAGCTCGTAATGAGGCACGTGATCTTGCTCAGAAAATCTCATTATCAATAGGAAGCTAGCAAATGGAACCCTGAACTAGCCACTGCTTGTGGATTAGTGGACTTTTTGATATCTCCTAGTTTCAGGCCATAGATCAAGCAAAGAAAGAGATAGGCTCCTTATACCCAAAACCTCTAGAGATTGTTTTTAGCGTTCCATGTTTGAAATGAGATTGAGAGTGAATAGTCGAGCACGAATTCCTAAATTCTGGAGTTATCTTACTATTTCTATTTCTGATGAGAATTTGTACATCACTTGCGAGAAAGCATCAAAGAGAAACGCGGTAGCACGCCCTTACCCTTACGTTTTGAAGCTGGGTGCAAAATCCTTTTTGACAATTTATAAGTAGCATACAGAGGAGGGAGACACGGGAGCTGTTTCTTGAAATCAAGTTATTTCAGTTGAATATGATGATGAAGATTGGAAAGAGCAGTTCCAATTCCTATATAGGAAAGTCAATCCCATTGTTGGAAGTCAATAAGTTAACCCGAAGTCCCATTTTGAATTACAACACAATTTGAGATCAGAAGGGTGGGGGGAGAGAATAACTAGAATGAATTCCACATTAATATCCATTGGGAATAACTAGAATGAATTCCACATTAATATTCAACATATCTAAAAGAATCAAGTAATGGCTAACACAATCTGTAGCCGTTGGCGTAGGAGGAGCAGTATAAGCTGCGGGCCGGGCGGTGGTTTAGTTCTTTCATCAATTAATATACCCGCCGGTCAATACGGTACGTCGGTTTCATTCCTTTTCATTCAACATAGAATGTCAAGTATGCTGGTTAGCTCATCTGGTAGAAGTATGCTGGGTAGCTCATCTGGTAGCTCGCCTTCTTCTGATTCTAGTTCTAGCTAGCAGCATGCTGCGACATAAGGAAAACGTTCTGAATGGTCAGTTATTGAGCATTTATTTCTACTTTGATGGGGATTTAGGGAGAGAACACACACATGCACATGAATAAGCAGAAGCCATAAAGGAATAAGCTCCATACTCAATAGCATTGGAAAAAGTACCAACTTAATACCCATTCAGGAATACTATAACTCTATAGTAACCAAAGCCTGCAACGAAGAGTCAAAGAGTCAGAGCTCCCATTTGTCCTGCCGGTGAGAAAGCGCCAATGAAAAAAGATTTATGCCATCAAATTGATTCATGAGAAAGATAGAGGTATAATCTTTCCTGTTGTAGTTAGAGGTGTGGCACACCAGCTTGGTCTTTCTGTATTAATGGAGTTGTGGCTGGAGAAGAAAGGACTTGTTTATAACACAAAGAAAGGAACGAAAACAGGTGGAATCTGACCTGTAGTTAGGCGAGAAAGCTACTTCCTGCTGAGAAAGAAATAGACTTCTGCTTGTGTTTATATACGATTTCTATAGAATATGTTATTGATTCGAGCTTTCGCAGGCCCGCAATTGATAGTGGCCCTTCCCATTCGACTCTACTTTCAAGGCTGTGTACCACAACATAAGATTGAATTACGGATTGGACAGCAACTTTCCGTGAGCTTCCTATTGAGTTCCTCCCAGGCGTAGAAGTTTCATTTCCTATTTCTTTAGTTCTTTGTTGTTGCTCCTGCTTTCCCTAAGCTAGTTCCGGATTTATATACTGTGAGCGAGCTCTGTCGAAGGAGAATAAACCCTAAGTGAAAAGACAGCTCACTCAGAAGAAAATCCAATGGTATTTCGTTTGGCACTAGAACTCTATTTCGTTCGGGCGCTTATAAAAAGCATTTCATTGACGCTAGGTAGCCCTAAAGCCTTTCCGCCGCCCACTGAACTAAGAAATAAACTTGGAACTCACTGAGCTTCTGCCCCTTTCTTTATCTCATTCGAATTATAAGGTAAGCTTGTGTTCCTTCTTAATTCCATAGAAAAGCTAAGGAAAAGAAAGCCATGATAGTTATTCAAGGTTAAGTAAATCCACTATAATAGCAGTAAAAGGCCTTCTTCTTACAGAGAAATGCCCCTATAGCGAATCTCTCTCTCTCTCTCATAAGAAAGAAGGAAGAGAGCTAGCATAAGCAGAGCTACCAGCTATACTACCAGAAGAGCAGCGACTATCAGTCCTAAAGAGCCTGTATCCGTACTTTCGAAAGTAACCATCAAACGCATCTGTACTTGTAGAGTCTCTTTCTGTTCGAGTTTAATCCTAGCCTAGTGCGAGTGTTGGCAATAGGAAAGGCAGAGGAGAGGCTCAAGTCCGCGGGAAAGACAGATAGATAGGAGTTAACTAAAAGAAGAAAAGGGGAATTTCGTGCTAAAGTAGAATTGAAAAGCTGTTTCTCAAGGAAGAGTATCAAGCGAAAGAAGCGAGTCCTGTTTTAGGGATCAATAAACCCTAGCCTTGGAGTATGAAGTATAGAAAGAAGTCCAATTCTACATTGATATACATACTAGGTTAAGTAGTTAAGTATTCAGCCGAAGATAATCCCTTTGAGAATGAATGTACACCGAAGCGCTCAAGGGCAAAAGCAAATATAGAGTAAGCATCAAATGGTTCAACAAGCCGGATCACGATCAGATTTCCAAATAAGGGTAGGGTGGTGTGTATTTACTTGGATCTATACGCGATGCTCAAAGGTATACTCTTTATCTGTTGTGTTGCCAAGATCAATTCCTTTGAACTAGGATTAGGATCTAGACTCCTTCCGAGGGGCAAGTTTCGCTACTGATTCTGCCGGTCGCTCAATCGCACCTTCCCTACCGTTACTGTTCTCTAGCCCAAACAAACAGGCTTTGTGTTTTTGGGGTCGGAATCATTTTCATAGGTCCAATCCCCTTTTGGCATTTTGTGTTCCTATGTTGAATCGGTTCGTGCCACCTTTCCCTTCCCCGTGGCATTGGCTTTGATTGCCCCTACTATTCTCTTGCCCTAAACCTCGGTTTATTGAAAAATGAATGGTGATTGAAACTGTTTCCGTGACCTTGGAAATAGAACAATTGAAGAAGTAGCATTCTGGGCTGTTGTCGAGCTATCCCCATAGCCCTTCCTTTCAAGAAAATTATGGTATTCCTCAGCCGGAGCACTAACCCGATCATGGGCTAACCTAGCTACACCAATTCCAGTTTTGTCAATGATTCTTATTTGGGGAGAAAAAGGGGGATAATCTAAAAGGAGAGTAAATGGTTGAATGGTGGAAAACCCCGATTTGTTGACAGTAATCATAGAAGAAGATAAGATGAACGTGAAAATCCAAAGCATTTGCTCGAGAAATTAATAGAAATAGAATGGATTATCTATGGAGGAAGACAGCCCTTTCTTTCTAAAGATAAAGAACTAAGGCCAAAAAGTCAGTCAATTGAAAAACCTCGGCCCTCTTTACCTCCACTTTGAAGTTTTCCTCGATGTAGAAATCTTGGATTCCCGTAAGAAAGGCCTATAACCAAGCCAAACAAGGCAGATATCATGGTGATGTATGCACTTTCTTTTTTCTTCAATGTGGTCTTGCAGCTATCTTTTCATGAACCCTATCTTGACTTACTAAAAAGCCCCCCATTGGAATAGGACATCCTCTTTTTTATAACCATTCCTAACAACCGATATATTGTACAAGGAGGGATTACTCATCACACACTAAAGGGATCCCACAGGACAGCCCACTCTCCCCCGTTCGGAACCTATTCTTCAGGGAACGAAGCAAGCAGATAAAGACAGTTTCACTGCAGAACTAAACAGAAAGCTAAGCGAGTCTTATCCGTAGCTTGAATATGGCTGAAGAATGGCAATGACAAGACATTGAAAGAATAGTGTTAGGGGGGGGGGGAACCTTATTTCGCAATGCCTTTGAATCAAACACAAACAATTCCCAGTATGTGGACTAGAAAGTCATAGTTTTTCTATAGTATTTATTGGGCGATAGCCAGGCCAGGCTACTAATAAGGAAGATTTACCACCGTATATTACGCTTTCTAATTAGCTATCTTTCGTATTTAAGCCAAAGCGGCGGCTCTCCTTTTAATATGGGTCTGGTATAGAATGCTTCAAGCTTTCACGTAGCTATAAAACCATTAGAAATTCCATTGTGGAGTCCTACCATTATTTAACAAATAAGCATGTAGAGTATGTTTTCAAGGTGAGAAGCGCTAGCCAAGCGGAAAGTAGAACGGACTCAATCGAACCTACTGAGGGGGGCAAGAGCACCTATGCTATTACCGAGCATTCTTCTTTAT